>NW_017971559.1:328-136858 GCF_001883845.1 Diplodia corticola | reverse complement strand
TCTCTCTCGAATCAATCAGACATCAAGCTACCTAGGTAGCGCGCGCGCGCGACGACGTGACTTCAACTCTATTTTTTTTTTCTTTCCTCCTGCTGACGCAACAGCACACACACTAGACGCCGACCTCCCCTTCTGCGGCGGCGACTGCCTGGAGACGGGCGACGCCGCGGTGGCGTCCATCCCCGCCCGGGTGCAAAAGTCGTTCCCCAACGTCGCCGACGCCGACTTCCTGGCCTACGTCCAGCCGCGCACCGGCCACGGCCTGACGGCCCATTACAACGCGACCGCCGGCTTCGCCGTCATTTCCGATTGGTTGGGCCGGCACGGCTTTTGAGTGATGGTGATGGTAATGATGATAATAATAATAAAAAGGAGGAGGAGGGGGGGAGGATACGTCCGCGGGGGAAATGTGGGTGGGTGCGTGGGTGCGTGGGTGCGTGGGATGGTACGGTATGGATGTATGCGTGTCAGCAACGGGGGGGGAGAGGGGGCAGCGTGGCGGGAGGAGAGACGGCGCCGCTGCGCGAGGTGCGCGCGCTTAATGTGGGGAGCTGGGACGATGATGAGATATGAAGGCGTCGGGATATGCACCACGTACGCCGCGTAAGCTTAACAATACACACGTAGAAGATGATGTGATAATTGGTGGTGGTCTTGGTGGTAGTAATATGAATGAGTGTCGGAGGGTGTGGTGCATGCATGTTCTCTGTTCTGGGTATGCGGCCCGAGTGGGAACCGTTGCGGCGGGTACCCACATACATGTGCGTAAGCAGCATGAAGAATATGCGTGTCGTTTCGGAAGTGGCCTGCATACATATATATACTCTTTGGTGAGCTGGTCATTCCCTGGCCGTTGGCCACCTTTTTTCGTTTGCTTTTGTTCCTCTTTTCTAACCTTTAAATCGATGGGTTTTATTTCTGTCTTCCAGTTTTTTCCCCACCCACTTCGCTTATGTGCCAGATATCGCTTCCCCACAAGCCAGATATCCGGTAGCGAATCCCAGCTACTCGGGTAATCCCGAAGATCTTATATATACATTCGTGTGCATATGTGCACTATTACTATCATTCCCACGTCGTCGAATTGGCGTTATCAGCCGGAGACTTAAAAGCCCCTGTATAACGATCAGGGTTCTGCTTCTGCTGCTTCAGACTATTTTGTTCTGAGCCAGCTCCCGTATAACAGAACTCCTGGTGGTATATTTCTTCCTTTCCAGCGGTAGAATTCTTTCATGATAGATCCTCTTCGAGGTCATGGTTTTGGTTTCCATCCTCGAGGCAGGCTTCTTCCTGTTTTCAAAGCACAAAAGCGCGGAGGAACAGTGCAGTTTCTTTGGAGGCACACGGTCTACGCGTCAGCCTTCTTCATTTTCCCACTGGAATCCTCACCGTCTTTCGTAGGTACTCACATCATTATCCTCTTATCATCTTGATATTCGTGCGCGGATCTCACTCATCATCGTCGAAGCGTAATAGTCACAAAGGTCAACTTCAAGAAACAGGTTGAAGACAGCCTATTCCGAGAAATAAAATACGTCAAGCAATACTGGGATGTGAATTTGGCTCGATCTCGCAACGCTGACTGGGATCATCACACATCACTGCAGCCACTCACACTCAAAAAGGCCAAGTGCATCGTCACGATCACGATAACCTCTATCGCATTTCCACTATCCACCACATCTCCCTCGATCCCGTGAACAAATGAAGATAAACCGTCGCTATCCCGTTTTTTTCTTTTTGCCGCCGCACACAACTCGCTCGCAGTCTCCGATTGGAAACAAGGAAAAAACCCCCACTTTCCCAACTTCATATCAGCACGAGCCAAAAGATAGAAAAATAAAAAAACAGCCCTCTCCATATACCCGTAGAAAGGCACAGAGAAAAAAAATAAAGCCCAATGTACCGATGATTAACTGCTGAGAGGAAAGGAAAAAGCCTGGCCACTCGATTTCGCCGAAGTTACCCACGCTGTGAATATGAGAAAAAGAGGGGAAAGAAGCTCTGCGCCACGACTCGTCGCCCTCTTGAGGGAGAAGATGCAGCCTAGAGGATGATGTTCAACTCGTGCCTGACCGTGTTTGGGTCGCCCATGTCGGGGTAGTACGGCACCATGGCGTCGGCCGAGTGGACGTACGCATCGTTGTACAGGCGCCAGTACGGCTGGCGCACCTTGCGGGCGGGGTGGAAGAGGCCGGCCCAGACGTAGTTCATGACCACGCCCGTGCCGACGGCGACGCGGACCGCCTCGATGGCCTCGATGATACGGTCGATGACGTGAGGGCTGGTCTCGAAGATGTTGGGGTAGAGTAGGTTCAGGAGGTGCACCATGGCATCCTCGCAGCCCAGACCCACGACGCCCAGAGCGACGTGCTTGACGACCGACGCGGCTGTCTGACGGTGGACCTGGTCACGATCGATGAGGGCGTCTTCGAGCAGCGGCGTGACGGCGTAGACGTAGTCCTTGGCCATCTCGCCGATGTACTCGAAGAGGAAGGAGAGCGACTTCAACACACCGTTCTGGACGTTGAGCTCAGGAACTCGGTACTCGTTCATCAGCGCCGGGAGAACCGTGAAGGGTGCACAGGTTTCGGCCACGATACCAATGGCGACGGCCGTGCAGACACGGGACTGGCGTTCCTGCACCCTGAGGTTGTTAAGGAGGGTAGCAAGGACATCCTGCGGGCCGATGGCCTTGGCAATGAAGCCAAACGTGTTGTTAGCTGCGCGACGAATGCCCTTCTTGTGGGCTTTCAGCATGTCCAGAAGCTCGAAGCAAATTCTCATCCACTCACGAGCGTTGACACTCTCAGGACCGCGATCGGCGATACGTCCAACGAGATCAATCGTGTTCTCCTGCACCTTTTCGTGCCGATTGCGAAGGATGGGAGTAAGACGGGGAAGAAGATCCTTGATAGGCGGTTGCATCTGGTTGATGCCCACCACCGTGACGATGGACCTGAGAGCGCCCAGGATCGAACCAAGCACCTCGGGATACTCCTCTCCGAGATATTCGTATAGCACCGTACCGAGCTTTCCCATCAGCGCATCTTCTCCGCACTGCTTCATGACGAGCGCTATGCGGGAAACCAAATCGGCGGCTTGTTGTCTGACCGTGGCAGACTTGTTGTTCAGTCTCCAGAGGATAGTACTGACGATCTGGGGGAGGTAAGGCTTGCATCGGGTACCAAGAGCGTTGACGACGGTACCGAAGCCATTGAGCATGACAATATCTTCGATACTCTGCTCCTGGAACGCGTGCAGGATACCGTCGACGAGGCGCTCCTCCAACCTTTCACCAATGTCGGCAGCTCCAAGACTGGCAATGACCTTCTCCAGCGTCTCGACCGTCATCTTGCGGTAGGGCTCGCTCTCATCCTTGAGGTTGACGACAATGCGCTCCACAATCTCGCTGACACCCACCTTCTGGCCAAGGTCAACAGTCGTCTCCACAACCTGTCGGTAATTACGCTTGTCCAAAGCCATGCGGCGGACCCAGAAGCTCTTGAAAAAGTCATCCAGGACACTCTCCTTTAGGTAACCGGCAGTAACGCCCTCTGTGCTGGCACACTGGGAGATGACCTTGAGAACGACCTTTTTCATCTCCTCGTCGGGCGAAGAGAACTCGCGCAGCAAAATCTCCATGATTTGACTGGTGTAGTAGTTGGCGTACTCCTCGTCCATCAGGGGGATGATGTAACCAACGGCCTTTAGGAAGCCAGCAAGACCCTTGCCTCGCTGCTTGCGAGCTCCAGTCCAGAGTGGGTTCAGAATGTCGTCGAAGCTCTCAATACCGTAGGGGTTTGCGGCCTCTGCCAGAGCAGCAATTGCCAGAGCCGTGACAGTTCGCACCTTGGTTTGCTCGTCATTCAGGTTGTCGCCAATGCAGTCAACGAGACCTTTCAAATGAGGTAGAATAGCACAGCCCATGAGAATGGGAATTTGCTGGACAATCTTGACTCCAGTGTGACGAGCTTGCCACGACTTCTTGCTTCGACAAACGGCCCGCAGGAAGGGAAGCAGTGCAGGAATACCCAAAGCCGATGCAACAACCGCGAAGGCACGCGCAGTGGTATTGCGGACATACTCGTCGGGATGGTCGATATCAGGTCTCATCGTACTGATCATGTGAGCAAGACCAGCAGCCTTGGCGAGGTTGGAGATGATCTCGCGACCCTCAACACGGGCGTAGTAATCTTGGTCGATGAGAAGCGGCTCAATGACAACAAGAATCTTGTGGACATAAGGCCGGACCATGTCGTCAAGCTTGTAAAGAACGCGGTCAATGACTTTGACGAGAAGATGGCGTTCCTGGTCTTCGAGTGTCCTCTCCATGAGCAGGGGGAGGATCTGGTTGAACAACGGTCCAGCTCCGAAGTTGCGGGCGTTGTCGGTGAGTTGTCGAAGCGCAGTCTTACGCATAGGCGGGGTACCGTTCTTGACCTTGAGCAACAGGCGCATGATTTTGCGCTCCTTCATCTCATCCACGCTCAGCTCCTCCTCGTTCTGACCATCCATAAGCTTGCCAAAGTATTGCATGTCCTCATTCTTGAAGAACTGCAATTCACCAACACCGGGAATCTCGTTCGGAAGCTGTTTGCCAAGGGCTCGAGCATTTTCGGGCTCTTGCATCATGAAGCCACCAGCCAGACTGGCGGTAGGTGCGGGAGTGGCTGCCACCTTCTTTGCGGGGGCGCGAACGGGCTCATAGCCAGGTGGCGGCGTGAGGATTCTGTAGCCCTGGTCCTCACCCGGCAGTAACTCGTCGAGCTCTTCATCGGAGATAGGGGCATTGCGGCCAGAGATATCCGTGCCAAAGGAGAGAGCCTGGCCACTTTGGGACGGGTGGATGGGTGTGGCAAGGCCAGCGGCACCGGGGGCAGGCGTCGCACCCAAAGCCGGTGCCTGGTCCCACCTTGACTTCTTCCTCGAAGTAGCATCCGAGGCGCCGGGAACAGGAACTGAAGGGGTCTGGTCCCACCTGGAGCGCTTCTTGGGTTCGGACTCGACGGCACCGTTGGTACCGTTAGTTGCGGTGTCCTCTGACGAGACGTCCCAGCGCTTCTTACGCTTGCGGCTAGCCGCGGCGCCGTTGGCACCATTCTCCGTAGGCGTCTTGTCGCCACCCGTAGGTGTCTTATCGCCGCCATCCTTGAGCGTAGCTTGGTGCCCGTCGGCATCCTCGCCCCTCGCCTTCTTCTCCTGCTTCTCGCGCTCTTCCCGCTCGCGCTCACGCTTCTTCATGATATCCTTGTAGCTCATTCCCTCCTCGTCGCCAGTGCCACGCTCGAAGCGACGTCGCTGGTAGTCGGTTTCGCGGGACTGGATCTGGGCCTGCTTCTCGCGATCCATCAGAATGTCCTCCTCCATGCCGTCTCCCGTGGCGAACTCGTCCATCTGGGCACGGGTGGCAGTGTACTGGCCGACCAGGCGGCGTCCGTCGTCGGCATCGTCCATGTCCTCATCGTCGTTGGCGGGAATGGAGGCGAGGTAGCCGTCGTATTTGTTGCCGCCATTGCGTTCATACAGGTCGGTATCAAAGCTTTCCGTCAGGGAGGCCTTCGTTGAGTTGTCAGTCCTCTGGTTAGCCGGGTCGAAAGTCTTTGAACCTTTCTTCCCTGCAGCTGCCGCGTTGCGCTCCTGCTGCAGGCGCTTGATGGTCTCGAAGTCGGCTGTACGGGCGTTAGCTTTGCTGGTGACGTTGAGCGCGTTCAGCTTACCGTCGGACATCTTCACGGGCTATGGGCGACGATAATCCAGTGTGCGCTTCGACCGGGTGGGCGGTTTATGCGACCGACATGTAGGTGCGTCTGTCCAAAGCAGCAGAGCGGGGGTGGGAGCAGGAAGTTGTCGACGAGCGGCGCTGAGGAACGGCGGGCGGCGGTATTCTGCTGCACCGCCGAGCCGTGACGCGCCAAGACTGCGCTAAACCACTTTAGGCGTGTTCACAATGTCGGACGCCGCGAGCGCAGCGCAGCAGTGAATTAACACACATGTCCAGTCAAAGCGTTCATCTGGATGGCTCGAGCGCCCTTTTCATTTGTTCCGGGGGTCTGACTAAGACTTCTCTGGGCAAATTTTGGTGCAGCTATGCATCGCAGACCAGACCTAAAAATCCATCATGTCGCCCATCAACGACCCTTGGTATTTTTCAACCACTTCCCCGCACTTTACGAGTACTCCCGCCGCAAGCGTCCTGACCCGCTCCTCCTCACCACTTCCTCCGCCAGTGCGATCAAACACCATCTTTGCCCATTCCTGTGTTTCCAGAAGCTCTCTGCCGTTTTCGTGTACAAGACGTTGCTGGTTCTCATTCACCTCCAACAGCATTAGCAAAGCAAAGAGAACTCCCTCAAGGATGGCAGAGTCTGAGAGAGCGGGCGCTCTGACTGCAAGCAGCAAATCCCATAGTTCCGAAGTCATCTGTGGAAGAGAGAGGGTGGACGACCCAGAGGAATGCAGGAGTATGGCAAGTGTCTTAAGAAAGAGGGGCAGAATCGTAGCTGAGTAGTAGATGTTACTTGTGCCCCTGATGAAAATCAGCATCAGCGGCCAGCGCGTCCATGAATGTGCACTTACAGTGCTCTTGAGTGTGTCCACCAGCCAGCAGTGAGCGGGAAGAAAAAGCTCTGTGCCACGACCTTTGCGAGCTCATTTGTGATGATTCTACGTTTCTTCTCCACCTCCATGCGGGACGAGAAGGTGCGCACTTTGAGTGCATTGGGCCCAGCTGCTTTATCGGCAGCGTCAAGTGCCAGAGGCGAGATCATGGTATGCTTCAGCTTGTTTGTAATGGCGTCAACCGCATTACCTTCGGTCGAATAGATGCTGTGCAACTTCCCAGGAAGCATTTTCGAGGGAAAGCTCTGGTCCACGCGCGGCCTTGAATCTGACTCGTCCACACTCTCCTTGAATCCGGCCATCTCTCGTGCGCCAAGACCGATGGCGGCAAGTATACTGGTACGTTGGCTGATTGAATAATCGCCAGCGTAAAAGCATCTTACCAAGTATGGCCCCATTTGTGTTGGCTCGGCAACCGCAACAGCAATCAAAGCCTGCTGGCGCATATCTTGGAAGTTTTCCAGGTCAAACTGATCATTCAGGCCAATTAAGACGGAAGCAAGCTCTTCAAGGTTATCCTTGACCTCTTTACCGAAGCCTGTCTTTCGTCGAATGAGATTGGCTGCGGTCGACAGCGCAAGCTGGTGGCGATCGTAGTCCTCACTTTCTCGAAGACCCGCCAGTAGGTCACGTATGTAGACCGGTGCTGTCGGTCTATTTCTGGTGACCTGGGTTGGGTCTTCCGAGTCGTCTTCTGGATCAGAGTCTGGTTTCGCATAAGGCACGAGATCTTCGTCCTCGTCTGAGTCACTCATGATCTCGATGATTTTCGGTCCTGCTGCCGCATGCCCCTTCTTCGGTTTCTCCGAGGAATGTCCAGCCTTTTTCTTTTCCTGCAATTGGGGACGTGAATGCTTGGTGATCGGAGTCGTCCGCTCAGCCACCACTTGCTCAAAGTCCTCGACGCTGCCAATCGAATCATTCAATTGCGGAAGTTGTTTGAACCAACCTGCTTCTTCGGATTCAGTATCAGGGATGCCGAAGTTGAGCTGGGTCTCTGGCTTGTCTACGAGCTCAGATATGGCGGCAGCAACGATCATTCCCAGGAAGCGGGCGCGCAGGGAGGAAGACCCCAAACGGTTCGAGGTGCCACGCATTTGTACGCTTGACCGTGCTAGGGTGAATAGGAGCATCGGTTGCATGCGGTGAATATAACCTGACGACATGAGGAGGATTTGAGCCAAAGCTATGCTGCGTCAGTAATTGCCTTTTGCCACCAACGCAGGTAGTCACCTTCTTGCTGTAGGATCGGCGTGTGCCTGATAAAGAGCTCATCCCCAAACTGCTCCATACTCCTCTCTAAGACCTTACACATCCTGTCTACAGCTTCTTAGTGTTGCACTTGCTTCAATAGTGAGAGGATATCTCACCTTCATCTGATTGCAGGGCGGCTACGGCAACACGTCTCGCGCCGAATGACACGTTTGCACACCCGCCCGTTGGGTTTGTGAGCCATTGGGTGAGACTTTCTTTCAAGGTATCGTTGCTGTTCGTGACGGCCTGTAGGAACGCCACAGAAGCTGAAATGGCTCTCGATGTCTCTTTAAGGTTTTCATCCCGAACCGCGAGGAGTTTGCTCGACAGGACGTTTAAAAGAGTAAAGAGGACCTGTCTTTGCTCGTGTGCACGAAGCTTTCGGATAGTTTGCTGCAATAATGGAAGCTTGGTCGCATCGTGGAGAGGGAATCGTGACAAGAACTCCCACAAAACATTATCTGGAAATTAGCTACATGATGTATATCCAAAGGCGTGAGAGCTCACCTGGATACCCAAGCGTTAGGGACTTCCCCAAAAGAAGTGCACCATCTGATCCAGTTGAATCTGTGGCATTACTGACAAAAAGAGCCGTCGAACGTCCAATCCACAGTGCGAAGTTTGACCCAGAAGCATACCAAGGATCAGACTGGGCACTTGTCGTACTCTTCAGCAAATCCGTTGCCTGAGCCGCAACGGACACAATCCTTCCAGCCGCGAGAAGAGAAACAAGTTCGCGCCAGAGGATCTGTCTCTGCGTGGGAGCGTTTGTAAAGTCTTGGATGACCCTCCACAGATCTAAAATAACGCTTTCTTGTAGGAGATTGGCCAAAGTATCAGAAAGTACTTTGATTTGCTGCTCAGCGCTATCAGAGTTTCCGCCCGACTGCCTCTGCTTCTGATGAAAGTCCTGGACCAGGCCTTTCAGGCGTGCAACTATGGCACCAAGGCCACTGACGCTCTTTAGGCACTCAATGAGGATGCCTTTGTCATCCTCAGACGAGAACGTAGCTGGCCACACGTCCCAATAATTTGGGATGGTGTCGTTCACGAGCGTGCTGATAATTTGTGCGGAAAGTGGCCCTGGAACCCTGATGTTGAAATCCCCTAAATTCCTAGCTGTCACCTTGAGGTAGCTCAAAACGCGGTGTAATTTTTGTGCGTCAGGTTGATCTCGCAGAGCCGCCAAGGCTTGATCCGGAGAGCTTACACCGGTAGCTCCAAGATCCTCGGCTGGGTCAGGTGTGGTGGGAGATTGCTCGAGGGCCACAGTGGGCTTCAGCCTGGTGGTTCCAACGGCGGTCAGTAGGTCATCCATTGTCGCACATTAAGTCATGGCGACAGGCCGGCGAAGCCTGTGTTGAGAGAAGAAGTTGGGCGCAGGCGGAACGGATGGCAACAGCGCAGGCGGATAAACCGCGGCGAGTGATTAGGCAGCGGCCGTTATCGATAAGCCCGGTGGAGCTTTGACGCCATTGGATCCCCAAACAGCTCCGTCACCGTCACCTCTCCCGGTCACATCCCCGCACTGAATCTGGTCTCGTCACTACAAACCATGGCAACGGGCATGGGCGCACCTCCAGCGCGATGGTAGATGTCCGCCGCGTCTCTCTTGATCCTTTTTCGCTGACAGCTTCCAGGAGATACCTCCAGAACATCGTTAGCCGACATGGCCCTTTCGCAGACCCCGATTTCGAACCTAGCCCAGCTGTTCTTGACGTCCTGGCGTCTATGAAGGTTTTGTGAGTGATTACGCGATAGAGGTCTGGGAGGGATCGTGCTCATGTGTCATTAGGGTCATGTATGATTGTCGTCTTCTATTGCTTTCGTGCTGTGCTCACCGCAAGTAGTGGCGCCGGAGGGCTTGGCTGCGAGATCCTGAAGAACCTTGCGCTATCAGGGTTCAAAGATATCTACGTTATCGATATGGGTATGACCCAAACCAGGGCTTACGCCAACCGCCATCACATGACCTAATCACCTTCGTAGACACCATTGACGTTTCGAACCTTAACCGCCAGTTCCTCTTCCGGCAGTCCGACGTTGGAAAGTACAAGGCTGAAGTGGCCGCTCGTTTCGTGGAAAGGCGCGTCAAGGGCGTCAAAATTACGCCTTACTGTGGTAAAATCCAGGACAAGGACGAGGATTTCTACTTGCAGTTTGCCATGGTAGTGTGCGGCCTCGACAGCATCGAGGCGCGCAGGTGGATCAATGCCACGCTTGTTGAAATGGTCGACGTCGAGAACCCGGACTCTCTGAAACCGTTGATCGATGGTGGTACCGAAGGTAAGCTATCCTTGGCCAGACCGATCGTGTCACCTGTGAAGGCCACTGCTAAGTCAGCTTCCAGGCTTCAAGGGCCAGGCACGCGTTATTCTTCCGACCATGACGTCTTGTATCGAGTGCCAGCTTGATATGCACGCCCCGCGTGCTGCAGTTCCTCTCTGTACACTTGCTACCATCCCAAGACAGCCACAGCACTGTATTGAATGGGCGCACATCATAGCTTGGGAGGAAGAGCGCAAGGGCGATACGCTTGACACTGACGATCCTGAGCATATCACCTGGCTTTACAGCAAGGCTCTCGTCCGTGCCAAGGAATTCAACATCCCCGGCGTCACGTACTCAATGACCCAGGGCGTGGTCAAGAACATCATCCCTGCGATTGCATCGACCAATGCTATCGTTGCCGCAGCATGCTGCAATGAAGCCTTCAAGATCGCCTCCTCTACTAACCCTGCTCTTGGAATGCCCGAAAGCGGCAATGGCAACTACATGTACTACACTGGCGACGACAGCGTGTACACTTACACTTTCGAGCATGAGAAAAAGGACGATTGCCCCATCTGCGGCAACCTCGCCAGGACGCTCGAGGTCGACTCGGCGAACTCGTTGGAGGAGTTCCTGGAAAGCCTCGCAGAGAGACCAGAGACGTGGGTATTTGCCGTACAACATGCCGTAATCACGCTGATCCAAAATTGTAGGCAGTTCAAGAGGCCGAGCATTCGATCGGAAGCCAAGACGCTTTACCAGCAATTCCCTCCTAGTCTGGAAGAGCAGACACGCCCGAATCTCAAGAGGAAGCTCGTTGACTTGCTTGCTAGCGGAGAGGAAGTTGCTGTCACAGACCCGGCGTTTATGACGGTGTTCAAGTTCAAGCTGGTGTTCAAGGAGTGAAACCGATAGTACTAGATGCGATGTTGCTGTGCATAGCATCGGCGTTCAAAATGGCGCAGTAGTTGAAATCAAGAAACAGACTTCTCAGGATTAACGTGAAGTGTTTGCGGAGTGCTTGGCTCGCAAAGGACTGTAGACGCTGCGTGATGAAAGTTGGGAGCCTCGCCTCACATGCTCGCCCCACGTCGTCATTCCGCTTCTTTCTCCAAACTCAACACGGATTTTCCTCCTCGCAACAAGCTCGAACAACGCTACCATGGCCGCTAGCACAATGACCGCCGGTACGCCTAACGGGGTTCCATCTGCGACGACGTCCCTGTGGGCCAACAAATATCGTGGGGTAAGTGCGCATCAAATTGTCGGCGGGGCTGCCTTCGCCCCGGCACCCTCCCAACCCACCCGCCCCGCCGTGCTCCCCTCCGACGTCGCCCGACGGGCAGAAATCGACATGCGCAAAGCTCACCGATGTATCCGGTTCTGACCGCGTATAGGCCACGGTCGAAGACCTGGACCCGCCGTCTGCTCTGTCTGTCTCCCCCACCGACCCAGTCTCGCACGCGCTCATGTCGGCCTTCGAGCGTGACTACACGCACTTGACCGTCCTATCGCCGGAAAACCGTGCGCTGCTCGGCTATCTCAACATCCCCCGACTCAAAGAGCAGCTCAAGGAGGGAAAGGTCCAGGACACAAGCCCTGTCAGAGATGCCATGCAGCGCTTCCGCCGGAAAGGCCGCGTTTACAAGGTCATCACGATGGACACGCCGCTCGAAGAGCTGGAGGAATTCTTCGAGGGCAAAGGTACGGAGGGCCAGAAGCAGGACTTCGCGGTTGTGACAGATGCGAGCAGGCGCTTCGTTCTGGGAGTAGCCACCAGGTCTGACCTGGAGGAGTTCGTGAAGAGAAGACCCTAAGAGAGCAAATGGGACCACCGTCGAGAAGCATGGTGACACTAGAGGATGAAGTCGGGCGTGTCGCTTGGAAGGAAGCATGAGATAGGCGTTTGGGACTTTTGCGTTACGGATGAAGCAAAGTACCGGCAGGACTTGAGCTGTGGTACGTCATGGACAACTCTGAACGATTCCAGTCGGGCAGATCATCCGCTGGGGATGGCTAAGC
Source organism: Diplodia corticola (assembly GCF_001883845.1). Classification (NCBI taxonomy): domain Eukaryota; kingdom Fungi; phylum Ascomycota; class Dothideomycetes; order Botryosphaeriales; family Botryosphaeriaceae; genus Diplodia; species Diplodia corticola. The sequence goes on along the minus strand of NW_017971559.1, from coordinate 124,690 downwards.
CAGCATTCAGCACGAGGCCAACGTTAACATAGGAAATAGGATTTCATCCCCCCCACAAGACATGTGCGTGCCTGCATTGTATAGCGTGACATGGTTGACCTGACTAACACGACGACAGCTCAGCTGTGACAATCAAGTGCTAAGCTAGGTGGTCCTACGGGAGAGCAGATGTCACAGGGGCCCTTGCTCTCCTGCTTCCCGTTGCGCGGTGCCCCAGATTTAGATCTGACATCGATAAGCATGTACACGGGCGCAGACACCCGGTCCCATGAGTCAGAAGGCAGGCACCATGTTATCGCATATCTAAATGCAAATCCAAGCAGCTCATCTTGCAGCATGCTCCCGAGAATATTTTCGAGGAACCGGCATGCTGAGGCTTCACGTGGTGCCTTTGACTAAGCAAGCGAGACTCCCGCCCAACTTGAGTCCGCTATCCGCTCGGACCTGGACACGCCAGCCCCAGCCCGGCACACCCAAGTCGACAACCTAAACCAAACTTTTTCACGGCGATGCGAGCCAGCTTTGGTCGTGCCATCCGCCGCGTGCCGCGAATGCCCAACATTTCCTGGTCGCCGTAACCGCCCTGCGTCTCGCACCTGGCCCCCGGAATTTGACCACACGTCGCCCCGCCGCGGGAGCTTAGCCATCGCTGCCAACGTCGATTCAATCGCCAGGTCCTGCTTACATACGCTCCCGAACCTCTGTCGGCCGTGGGACCTGTCGCATCAAGGCGACGCCGGGCCAGCGTTTGGTGTGGACACAGAGCGGACACGCAGTGTTGGAGGTTGTGCATTAGCGCTACGTAGGGGCCCGCGTCTTTCAAGGGAAACAACCTGCTACGCTCTGTATCAGGTCCTCGCCGTCTACAATGCCGTTTTTGCGGGACACTGCCGCGCAGGCAACCCTGGTTCAGCGGAGGTGAGCATGCGTTGAATCCCGCGTAATATCTTGACAATGCGTAGTTCGTCGGTGCATACTTCGAAGCACCGCGCTTCTCGGCTTCTGTTTTAAAAACGGCGTGGATGACCAAGGTCTGAAGCGAAGTGCTACGATATCTGTATTCGAAACAACTCGTCCCACAAGGATCACCAAGAAAGCGAGTGGTAAGATTCTGCCAGTCAGTCGTTTTGGGCCGGGTCCCGTCACGTAGTGCACGCTCTCGTCTCGTCCTTTTTCATTTCCTACCCTTGCAAGCTCCGCCTGGTTTTATTTTCCCGATGGATCGCTTTGCCGAGTCGTCCAATCCTGCGTCTCCATTTGCATGGACATCCGTCGTCCTGTGCAGATTCCCTTTTCTTTTCCGCACAGTCTCTCCACTATCTCACAACATACGCACATCTCGCACTACACCCCCTCTGCCTGGTCCAAGGGCTGTAGATGAAAGGGTGGCTTCGATGAGGATGCAAGAGCAAGGGAACGAAATTGGTTGCGAAGAGAACGGGCTCGGGCCGGGGAACGGGTGGTCCTGTTGAATGGGCAAGTACTCCCCGATCTCTCCATGAAGCGCACACCTGATAACATGTGACAGATGCGGAGCTGCTACCGGAACAACCACAGATTGAGGTAGCAAAATACGAAATAATTGAATCTCTGGACATATGACCGGCTTTCCTTATCTGGTGTTCGGCAACAGCGCTGGTGTGGCGTAGGCCGGCTCCCGCGCCCGTGACGCGTGGAGACAGCTACCCCGCTTGGGTGGACAGGTCGTGATGAGTGCCTCCAGCCCGGATGACGGCGCGATACGACACAGTTCGATCGACAAAGATTCGGTGAGGCAGGGTGTAGCTGCCAGAAGACTCATTCAACTCTTGCAGGCAACCACGCCGAAGCTCGGGCACGTTGGTTTTGATGCGCTCCGTTCCTCTCGCCGAAGCGAACCCTCAGCCCTCCCCAGCCTGCCGTCCACACCACGACCTCTTCGCACGCGACTCCTCGCTCGGCCAGACCCGCTGCTCTGCCAGACGACCGACACGCGACCTGCACGCTCGGCGCAATTGGTTGCTCTGTTCGGCCGTGTTGTGTCGCGCATCGCGTTGTGACGTCCGTTCGCGTCGCGTCGCCGCCTTTGACTAAGCACCTGGGCACATTTTCCGTCGTCGTTCTTCCCCGACCTTCTGAAAACCCCAAGGCCCATCCTCCCACCCTCCTCTACCCACGCCCGAACATCAACCTCATCGCCTTCCATCCTCCTATCGTACCTCGCCATCATCGCACCACCCTCCCCGTCGCGCTCCACGACTGCGATCCTTGTTTACGCCTACGGCACACGCCCAACGCGTCGCCCTCGAGCCGTCCCACACTAGATCTTGCGTGTCGATTCAATCTACCACAATGGCCGACCAGGCTGCTGCTCCGGCTCCCGTCGCTTCGCCTAAGCCCGACGAGGCCTCGGCGCCTGCTGTCGAGGTGAGGGCTACCACCGCTGACGCGACCACCGATGGCGTGGCGGCCGCCCCCAAGGATGATACCAAGCCTGAGACTACTTCAGACGGTGAGTGGCACCCCGCGTGTGCGCTCGTAAGCGACGACACTGACGACATGTCACTTCGTCTAGCCCAGCCTCCCACTGAGGAACCCGCCGCCACCAGCGTCGAAGAGCCGGCTACGTCGGAGAAGGATGGCGACAACGCTGAAGAAAAGGGAACAGGTTAGGAAGCTATCAGACGAGCTACGAGTCTCGCCATCGCCAAGATTTGATACATTTGCTGACGACCATTCAGGAGCTGAGGCTGGCAACGATGCCAACGGTGCGCCGAGGTCCAATGGCAGGCGCAAGTCCACCGGTGGCGACAAGGGGGGAAAGAAGCAGCTCAAGAGCAAGAAGTCTATGGCCAATCTTAACCTCGACGTCGAGCCTGGTACCTACTGGTGGGCTAGGATGAAGGGCTACGCTGCCTGGCCGGTGATCATCTGCGACGAGGGCATGCTCCCTGAAACCCTGCTTACCAAGCGACCCGTCAGCGCAATCCGGCCCGATGGAACCTATCGCGAGGATTTCGCCGACAATGGCAAGAACGTCCGGGACCGCAGGTATCCGGTCATGTTTCTGGGTACCAACGAATTGTAAGTTCGCCCCCCTTGATGTTCGGACAGAACTCTAACACAATTCGCAGCGCATGGCAAGTCAACACCGACCTCACCCGTCTCGATCTCGACGAAGTGAAGAAGGCGGTCGAGAACAACGACCAGGGGAAGAAAGCAAAGAACCTCTGGGAAGCCTGGAAAGTCGCAGCTGAAGGTCAGAGCCTTGCTTATTTCAAGCAGCTTCTTATGGATCACGAGAAAGCGATGGCCGAAGACGCAGAAGAGCGTGCCGCCAAGGAAGCGGAGAAGGCCGAGAAGGCTGCCAAGAAAGGCAAGAGAAAGAGCAAGGCTGGCGACGAAGATGTTGAGATGGAAGACGCAGCTGGTAGTTCTGACACCGCAAGCAAGAAGAGTGCCAAGAAGAGGAAGAATGACGCCGACGCTGACGATGAGAAGGTAAGAGTGTGATTTTCCTAATTGTGAACACGTAACTGAGAATTTCACAGCCTGCAAAGACTCCCAAGACCAAGCTGAAGGTCAACGGCCCCAAGACACCGGCGGAGTCCTCAGCCACGAAGACGAAGAAGACTCCGGCATCGAAGGCAAAGAACTCCAAGAAGTCTGAGGAATCGGCCACGCCCAAGCCGGTCGAGGAAGAGCTCACTCCCGAGCAGAAGTTCGAGAAGCGCTCCAAGGCCAGTAAGTTGTTGCGAACACAAGGTTTAAGACTTCAGTATTTAACGAGCGAATCTAGTCCTTTACCTCCGCCACCGTCTCCAAAAGGGATTCCTGACTCGCGATCAGACCCCCAAGGAGGAAGAAATGCAACAAATGGCCGAGTACTTCACCCAGCTTGAGTCGCACCAAGACCTCGAGGAGAAGATAATCAAAGATACGAAGATCAACAAGGTCTTGAAGGCGATCATCAAGCTGGATTCAATTCCCAAGGAAGAGGTGTACAACTTTAAGAAGCGTTCTGCTGAGCTCCTCAACGCCTGGGGAAAGAACGTGAGTGGTGAGACAAAGCCTAACGGTGTTGAGGCAAAGGAGGACACTGAGGAACCCAAGACTGAGGAGCCCAAGCCTGAAGAGCCCAAGTCAGAAGAACCTCAGGCTGAGTCCAAGGCCGAGGAAGCCGCAAAAGACGTGGAGATGAAGGATGCTGCAGATGCTCCTGCTGAAGCTGTGCCTGTGGAAGCCAAGGCAGACGAGCCTAAGCCTGATGACACTAAGGCCACCGAAGCAGGCGATGTCGCCATGGAAGATGCCAAGGATGCAGAGAAGCCCACAGCAGAGAGCATTGAAACTGCAAAGGAAGAGAGCAAGGCGGACGAGAAGGCCGCTGACGCTGCCGCTGCCGTTTAAGAAACTCTCTTGTGGGGTCTACATAGTCGTTCGTCAAAAGGACCGCACTACGATATTGCGCAGCCCAGCGTGGTATGGTCACCACGGGGAACGCATTAGAGCAAAAGTACGTCGGTCACTGAAGTTCTCGAGGCAACAGCCCTTTTTCACAGTAGCTTGTGGGTTTTCACCTCATTCTTTTGCTTCTCTTCCCTTCCTTCCTAGGTACCGCCGGGTGTTCCCAGCTCAGTCGAGATAACCTTCGAGTTATGCCGGTACCTTCCCCCCCATTTTTTCTCCCACCCGATTGGACTTGTACATAAGAGTTTTACGGCGTGAAACGGCAGTGATGGATGACGGATGGTTGGTCGAAATGCATTCACGGGCCTGCCCTCGAACAGGGGAGCAGAGTGATGCGAAACAAAGCGAGATAACCCTATTACTTGAGCGAAGGCTCCTAGCATTGGCGGTGAAGGGCTAGGTAGACGGAAAACGACAGATCAACTTTGCGAAGCTGCAGGTGTTTTGTGAAGTGACTATGCCGATGTACGTACCTATCCACTTTCCCTTCAAGTATCAACAATTTTTTCTCAAAAGCCGGTGGAGATTTCGCATTGTTCATGTCGTAGTCCTCGTATTAGCCATTCACGTTGAGGTGCTATGATCAGAATATTCTCGATGATCATATAACTCAAGATATGGCGCGCTGTCCTTAAGGCATCGACATACAGAAGTCAACCTTCGATCCTTTCTCACCGTTACGCAAACATCTCCTCTATCGTCTCCCGAATCGGCTTCGGCTTGCGGCCGCCAAACCTCGCCAGGATCCGCTCCAGCAACGGATCCTGGTGATCACACTCGCCGTCACGCACGGCGTCGTACGTCGTCGACCACCACTTGACGTACGCCTCCTCCACGCCGCGCCGCTCGACGTAGTACCGCTCGTGCTCGTCGCGGCCCACGACCTTCAGCTCGACCTTCCGCCCCCTGGCCTTTGACACCATAGCCGCCACCTCCCGCAACGTGACCGGGGCCGTCGTCGCCAGCGTCGCCGTGGCCCCAGCCCACCGCCGCGCCCGCTCCTCGTCGCCGGCGGCCAGGATCGCCGCCGTCGCCAGCCCCAAGTCGTCAATCGCCGCCCAGCTGATCCGCCCGTCCCCCGCGACCACGACCTCCTCGCGCTCGTCGCCCCCGGTCAGCAGCTCGCCGTGGCCCAGATACAGCGGCCAGGACTCGTTGTACAGGCCTTCGCGCAGGATCGTGTGGTCGATGCCGCCGCTGCTGTCCGAGGCCGGCGGCAGGCTGCGCAGGTACGCCTCCGTCCGGTCGTGCGCGCGCATCACCCCGGCCTTGCTTCTGCCGCTCATGCCCGACCCCGCCGCCGCCGCCCCCGCCGCCGCTCCCGACCCGAAGCCCAGCGACGTGTAGTACACGTGGCGCACCCCGGCGGCGCGCGCGGCGTCGATGGCGGCCACGTGGTGGGCCTCGCGGCCGCGGCCGGGGGCGGCGTCGTCAAAGTCCATCCCGATGCGTGGGGTGGAGACGAGGAGGAGGCGGGTGCAGCCGCGGAAGGCGGCCTCCATGGACGCGGGGTCATCGTAGCTGGCGTGGCGGACGGCGACGCCGCGGTCTTTGAGGGCTTGCCAGCGGGGGGAGTCGTCGGGCGAGCCGGAGGTGGTGGCGACGATGGAGGCGGGCGGGGAGAGGTCGTGGGAGAGGAGGTTGCGGAGGACGGCGCCGCCGAGCTTGCCCGAGGCGCCGGTGATGGCGAGGGTGGGCATGGTGGTGGGTTGGGTGGGCTGGTTCTTGTTCTCTTTTTTTTTTCTTTTTCTTTTTCTTTTGGAGCGGGCTTAGGTGGGGAGGAGAAGAGTGGAGGGAGGGAGGGGACGAGAGCACCACTTGTTGCTGTGGAGGCGTGGTGGGTACATGTGCTTATATAAGTGGTGTTTGGTTATGGACAGTACCCAGAGTGGAACCAAGATATGGCCGCACGTTGGGCAGCTAAACCTGAGAGCATTAGTGAATGATGCATGGATGTTTGGAGGAAGTTTGCATCATGGCTCACAGGACGTACGGGGGAGGTTAATTGCAAAGTAGGGAAAAGGTGTGCAAGGGAAATGTTTGTGGTCTCCGCTGAGAGCGTACCCGGGATTAGAAATAGTCCTCGGCGTGCATTTGGTAAGCATGGCGTATGGCTTTCCCGTCCCGCTGCTGATCAGGGCGCTGGCGTGTTGACAAGGCGCGGGCAGGCGTGACGCCATGCGGACTGGGTATCGATAAGATCTGCAAAAGTTGACCACCCCCGCCTTCTCCGCCGCATTTTTTTTTTCTTTTCTCGTGCAGGCTTCAAACACGCCATACGCAACGCCATGGCTTCCGAACAGAACAATGACGCCCTGATCCACTCCCACGACCCGGAGCACCCGGCCAATCTGATCTGCGAGCTCTGCCGCAAGTTTTACACCCTGGGCTGGGTACCTTCACCCCACACGCGCACCCCAGAGCCCCGCCGCTGACCACCCGACTTCGTAGGTCACCGGCACTGGCGGCGGCACCAGCATCAGGCAGCATGACCACATCTTCATTGCACCTTCGGGCGTGCAGAAGGAGCTCATGAAGCCCACCGACATGTTCGTCCTGGACTACAACACACGCGAGTACCTCCGCAAGCCGCAGGTGCTGAAGCCCTCGGCCTGCACCCCTCTCTTCCTCGCCGCCTTCGACCGCGGCGCCGGCTGCTGCATCCACACGCACTCGCAGTGGGCGGTGCTGGTGACGCTGCTCGTCGAGCGCGACTTCGGCAGCGACGCGTGCTTCGAGATCGAGATGATCGAGCAGATCAAGGGCATCCCCAAGGGCCGCGGCAAGCAGGGCAACCTCGGCTACTTCGACCGCCTGCGCATCCCCATCATCGAGAACACGGCCCACGAGGAGGATCTGACGGATAGCCTGGCGGCGGCCATGGAGAAGTACCCCGACACCTACGCTGTCCTGGTCCGCAGACACGGCATCTACGTCTGGGGGGACAACGTCCACAAGGCCAAGACACAGTGCGAGAGGTACGTCTATGGCTATATACGCCACGACCTGTCGCGGACGATGCTGACCATATTGCGTGTATAGCTTGGACTACATCTTCCAGCTCGCTGTTGAGATGAAGAAGCTGGGGCTGCCCTGGACCAAATAATCGACGGCCCAGGAAACGAAAGCGTACATATACCCGATTTTACCATGAACATATTCAAATGACCCAATACTCTGCATGTTCGGGGGGGCAGTGAGCGAAGGCGGCCGATGATCTCGGACTATGTAACCGATCCCATGAACAACCCACGACGTTTGGAGACCGAACAAGTGATGCATCAGTTCAAGCATTATTATTTCATTGGATCGGTAGGTTTTTTTTCTATTCGCAGGTTACATAATCTCGCACTTGACGGGGAGACCACAAGGACCGCCTTCCTTGGTCTCCTTCTGCTGAGGCTCATTTGGCGACGTTGTTGCCTGCTGCTGAGGAGCAGGGGCAGCAGGGGTATCACTCTTCTTCTCCGCGCCATTGGCAGCCTCGGCCGTCTCATTGGCTAGTCACGCGAAGCTGACCTTGGCGACGGTCTCGTAGAAGGCCTTGCCCTGGGCCTCAGCGAGCTGAAGCTCCTTCTGGGTGGGCTGGCGGGAGCCGTCGCCAGCGGAGAAGGTGCCGGCGCCCCAGGGGGAGCCGCCGCGGACCTCGCTGAGGTCGGCGAGCAGGGCGAAGGTGTGCTTGTAGCCGAGGGGCACGTAGATGATGCCGTGGTGGGTCAGGGTGGACATGGCGGCGATGGCGGTGCTCTCCTGGCCGCCGCCGGGGGTGCCGGTGCTGATGAAGAGGCCGGCGTACTTGCCCCAGAAGGCGCCCGTCTGCCACTGGCCGCCGGTCTTGTCCCAGAAGGCCTTCCACTGGGCGGGGAAGTTGCCGTAGCGCGTGGGGATGCCGAAGAGGAAGGCGTCGTACTGCTCGAGGGTGGCGGGGTTCTCCAGCGTCTTGATGGAGGCGTCCTTGGGGGGAGCGTGCATCTTGCCGAGGACCTCGTCGGAGAGGGTCTCGGGGATCCTGGTGAGGAGGGGTTGTTAGTGGGTGGGGGCTGCATCATTGGCGGGGGGAGAGAGGTGGAGACGTACTGGTAGAGGTCGACGGTACCGCCAGCAGCCTCAATGCCCTTCTTCTCGGCCTCGGCCAGCTGCTTGATGTGGCCGTACATCGAGTACTGTTGGCGAGGGAAGCTGTTAGCCTGCGGTTCGCCGTGGCACAGCTGAAGTGGGCTGGGTGGGGTAACGTACGAAGACGATGGCGATCTTGGGAGCCATTGTTGCGGATTTTTTTGCAATTGAAAGCGGGAGAGATGGATTGCGAGGGAGAGCAGAGAGCAGCGGCTGCGCAGATGTGAGCTGAATAGATGCCGCGAGCGGCTGGCTGTCTATTTAACCCGGGATGGGCTGAGGGCACAGCAGTTGCATCATGGACCGTGCACGGCGGGAGGTAGCGATTGTTTGCGGGCGATTGGCAATTCCACCGAGGTGCTTAACAAACCCTTACCAATCCGCCAGCCTTGGTGCCTCGCAACGCCTCGCTCCGCCCTGCCACTCCTTGGCCCGCCCGCGCGCAGGCACCTTCCAGCTTGCTGGATTGCTCACGAATGCTCTCATCATCGCCCTCGGCGGTCCTTTTCCGCATTGCTGCTGAGCTGGCTGAAGCACCGCTGATTGGATGCTGCGCCGGCGCTGACATACAGCAGTGCCTGACTAACTACGATACGGACCGCGCTCCGTACTCCTCCCTGGCACCCGCACGGAGGTGGAGGCAGGTGGAGGCACTCTCTAGCTCTCCCCGCCCTGATCGTCACAGGTCCGGCGGGGCAACTCTAGCGCTGCTCTTGTGCTCTGCCCACGGTAACGAACTTGTTCGATTCATCGGCCGATATGCTGCAGGATCGCCCTCTTCTCACCAGCTCTTGCGCAATCCTCGAGTCAGTTCCCCATTCGCCTATTTTCCCTCCCACCGGTGATGCAACAACGCGAGGCTGGACCCGTCGTGTGGGTTCGGGAAGCTTCTCCCTGGACTGCTGATTGTCGAGTCGCGTTACGAGAAGCTGCAGGGTGGCTGCACGAGTACCCGCGACGCGAGCTTAGCTTCCGATGGCGGTCTGGCTGGCATGCCATTCGTTGTGCGATACATACGAACAATACGCTCTTGCAGCTAATGTATAGTGTGTATGTATGTACATACAAGCACCCGCGAGGCTTGACGAAAAGTAGGAAGCCGTCGCTGATCTTGTACGAGATATTGATGGGCCCACGGCTTGTGAAGGAGTGTCTCATCTTCTGTCTGGAACCCCGCCACACGCAAGAGTCTGGCACCCCTGTCTCCCGTCGATCAGAAGCCTTCCCCCAAACGAACCGGTCATAACTCTTCCTTGCGACTCACCTTACTTGCAGACCTCCACCGTCGCAATTCTCACTGCCGAATCCGCACCCATCTCACGCAACGATCAAGCGGAAGCCAACAGTAGTGATGTCGAATTTGACGCCGCACAACTTCCCTCCTCGCTCGACGACGCATTCGGAGACTAGCTGAACCAGTCGAAACCAAGGTCGATTGGAGGCATCATCCGTTGCCCGTTTTACGGTGACCTCGCGCAAAGGACGTCGCGCCGCACCTTTCCAACCAACGAGGCCCAGCCATCCGCCGAGATCTTAAGACAGCGTCTTCTGGGAGGACACATGCCAAAATTTGTGTGTCCATTTTGTGATACTGTCTCCGACAGCGTCTTGAAAATTACAAGAAACATATCTGGAACGACTACAATCGATTCGACAAACTTGGGGCTCCAGTCTACTGTTGCGAATGTGGTGGAGATTTTTCGACCATTTAGACGAATGCCTATTCCATCATCCTGGAAAACCTTCTCGGGAAAACCACCCAAGCGGAGCGAAGAGGTCGTAGTATACACGGCGATTGAAAGTGTATTGCGGGCTCGGGTATTCAATGGCGGTACCGACGACTGAATGCCGTTCTGGTTTGTAGTCCGTGAGGCAGCCTTCTGGGAGCGCGCTTTTCTTCCCACCAAACATCTAGTGAAATGCCACGGCAGCTTGGCACAAAAGAGACTGGAGATCAAACATCAGAGTGTATCCCAGGAAGGCTTCTATCTGCTGATTGGTTTTGTGACAGTAAAGCTCCACATATAATATCAAAAAGTAACTGTCAAAAACCGTCGGTCTTATAGTGTAGTGGCTAGCACTCAGGATTCTGATAGTAATCAGAGCATTCCTGCAACCCCAGTTCGATCCTGGGTAAGACCTATCTTCCTTTTTGCGTTTTGTTCAGACGTTTTGTGGTCACTTGAAGGGGGAGTGAGTGTTTGTTCATGGAGGGACTCAGTGCACCGCTTCATACTTTGGGGCCAAGGGGTTGGAGAATAAATAGCTCTAGAGCTTCTTATCCCTTTTTGCTTTCCCTTAAAATCTGTAGAGTATCCTGCTTACCCTTCTTCTTGGTCGAGCGAACGAATGGTGCTTGTTCGGATGTGGGGCTAGGCATATAAAATTTCCCGCACGGACCATTGGGTGCAGTCCAAACGCAAGTTTGGCCGAGACAACCACACCGATGGTGATGGTGGTATCCTCCCTTTAACACTCCCATCTACATCTCGGTATTTGCTTCAGCTGCATATGAAGAAGGATTGTCTAAAAGAACATTTATCTCGGGATGCCTGCTTCGACAGCCTACAGAAAGGATCGCCGTAGGTTAATGTCTTTCGCAACCCAATGCGGGGCTATGGTCTTCGGTGTGAAATGTATGTATGCAGCAGCTGAGTTCTGGAGTACGTTGAAGGCTTTGGTGAAATCGACACATGGCTGTTGACTGACTTGACGACCTCGAAACAACAGCCCGTGGACCCGACGGCGCAAGCTGTGCGAGGCCAGAGGTGACGTGGGTTTGAGTGTGGGCGACAGGACCCTTGCATGGGCACGTGCCTTAGCGTCTAAGCGCAATCTTGGCAATTACGCGCAGGACGCCAAATTCTCATCCAACCCAACCCACACTCCACTCCACTCGACTCTCACGCGCCCACATCGTTACCCTTACTTACTTTCAGGACCACTCGAGCGACACCGGCATGCCGCAGTGAGAACATGGTCTCACTCGCTGCACCTGTCGAGACGTTCCCGTCATCCACCACCAAGGCCATCCTCCCAGGCCCCAGCCTCAAGCGCAAGCACATGGATTCCGACTCTGACAATGAGGCTCCTGCCGTCGCAAGGAGCAAGAAGCCGAGGGTGTCCTTTGATCCGACTGTCGACATCCGGCTGTTAGAGGACTTTGATGAGAAGGGCATCGAGCTCGTTCGCGAGGAGGTGCGACGCGCCATAGATAAGCACGTCGCAGGCGACAGTGCGTCCTACGACGAAATCAAGACTCTCTTCACGACTCGCCCAACGGCAAGCGCCGCCCCAAGCACAAAGCTGCTGGGCAAATATGTCGTCGCTCTCATCGGCAATGTGAGCCTGTTGAACAAGAACTGCTCCGGACTTGTCCATGCAATCCTCGACTGCCAGTGGCTGGCTCGAGATGACGCGTTTAAGCGACTCTATGTCACGCTTCTTGCCAGTTTGATGTCTGCACACGGAGGCTATACTGGCCAGGTTCTGCAATCGCTCGTGAAGTACTTTCATGGTGGTATGTCGGACCTCGCGCTTTCAGCGTGTGCTCTTGCTGACCCCCCGCAGTTTCCTCTCCGAATCTACGCACCGAAAGAGACCCGCCCATCACTCGCTCAGAGCTTCGCCAACGTGTGCACGAGACCCTCAAGCGCCTCATTCAACTCATTCCCTCGGCAACTGGCGTCTTGACATCCTTGCTACAGTCCTCGTTCCCGTCCACACAAGAGACCGCAAAGGTATACCTTACATACCTCAACAACCTTATGGAGCTCATGGAGTACGCCCCGGAACTTAAGGCTCTGGCTCTGGCTCTCATCACGGAAAACCTCGTCAAGCTTGACGTCCAGATTCAGGTCGACATGGAGGATTTGGAAGAGGAATTCGAGGAAGCCATAGTACAAGAGGCCCTGTACAAGCGCGAGGCAATTGACGATGACGAGGAAGAAGACGAGTCCGATGTCGACGATGACGACAGCGACGATGACTCGTCTAGCGAGGACGGCTTGGACAGCGACCAAAGACGCATCCAGGAGCTCAAGGACTCGGTCGGCAAGATGGACAGTATTCTCGACATCCTTTTCGAGTACTACCAACGTATTTTCGTCAAGGGCACACATGTCGACGGCTTGGAGGCTTTCGACTTTCTGCTCGCTCAGTTCAAGAACATCATTCTCCCGACCTATAGGTCCCGGCACACGCAATTTCTCCTCTTCCACTTCGCGCAGGCTTCACCAGTCTTCACCGACAAATTCACGTACGTTTGCGCTGAGCTTGCATTCGATAAGACCCGTCCGCAAATCATGCGACTTGCCGCTGCGGCCTACCTTGCCAGCTTCATCGCTCGCGGTGCTCATGTCCCCAGGCATACTGTGCAAGCTACCTTTCAAGTTCTCGGACAGCAGCTTGATGACTTCCGGATACGGAACGAAGGAAACTGCAAAGGGCCGGATTTACAACGCTACACTGGCTACTACTCTCTGGCCCAGGCGCTCCTCTACATCTTCTGTTTCCGCTGGCGCGACCTTATTGTTAGCGAGACCGACAGCTACGCGGATGACGAGGAAATTCTCTTCCAAGGCGGCGATCTGGCCTGGTTCCCGGGCATCAAAGAGGTGATGATGCACAACATTTACTCCAAGTTCAACCCGCTCAAGGTCTGCTCTCCTGGAGTCGTCACACAATTTGCTCGCATTGCACACCACCTTCGCTTCCTTTACGTATTCCCGCTACTCGAGACGAACAAACGGTTGAAGCTTTCGCGCTTTGTTTCCGCTGGTGCCATGTACGGCATGCAGGAGAGAGAGACGGCCCTTTCCGCGAAGAATAGCGAGAGTGCCTTTCAGCTGGACTCGTACTTCCCTTTCGATCCATACAGTCTGCCGAGGAGTAAGCGTTGGATGGAAGGTGACTACAACGAATGGAAGAGCATCCCGGGCCTCGATAAGGAGGAGGCGGATGAGTGCAGCGACTCGGATTCGCAAGCAGATGAGTCGGACGACGAAGAGATATTCGAAGACGGCACCGCCACGGAGGCTAGCACCTGATTCTCAATCACGGATCGACAATGGGTATGGGTTCAGGTTTTTTTTTCCCTTATTTTTTTCGGGTTCCATGGCAAGATTCCCTCTAGCGCGGAGTTTGGAAAAGCAAAAGTTTAAGCGACTCAGGTTACGAATTGGTATTTCAGCATTGTTGTTATTAATAGGAGGGGCTGTCGGACAACCGGCGAAGATGGGCACACGGCTGGACAAGCGTTTGTACTGCTCCATAGACGCTGAAGAAACCAAAGCGCAGTGACAGATGAGAATAAATGAACGTTCATTCATCAAAGGGTAGCAGTGACTGTGAGGCTGAACGGGGAAGGATCGCTCTGCTGTTTTACATTTGTATATCCAAATCATCGTAAATCATTTGCCGTGACCAATTTAACGTAAATCCGACGCCTGTTCTTGGCCCCTATTTGAGTCCGAGAGGATTGCTGCCCGAGCCGGCGGGGCCGCTGTTGGTAATTCCCTTGACCTTCGACTTCATCATGGCGGCGCTCTGCGTGGAACCGCCGGGTAGACCGAGGGGGTTGGCGGCAGTGGGAGCGCGGCGGCCAGAGGCTCGAGTTGCGTCCTTGACGCCGTTCCCGTAGCCGCGCACGCCGTCGCCCAAGCCGCGAGCCGTATTCGAGATGCTAGAGGTGGAGATTGGGTCAGCACGGGGCGCGGTTAGAGGATTGCCGTTGCGATCGTGGGGAACGGCCCAGGAGGGAAGGGAGCGCGCACCCGCTGCCGATGCCTCGACCCACGCCGGAGACGCCGTTGCCCATGCTATTGATGAAGCCGCCCACGTAGCCGCCGGCGCCGGCGACGGCGCCCTGGACGGAGCGGTTGAGCCAGTTGTCGTTTGGTGCCATGGTCTTGCGATGTGCGACGCGTGTAGTGTGCGAGAGAAGAGTGGCCGCCGGGGGGTCTGGGGGCGCAAGCAAGAAGTAGAGCGCGGGCGGGCTGACATCACCTGTGGCGGCAAAGCAGGTGGCAGCAACAAGCAGGCAGGGCGCGGCGCCGTGAGTGGCTGCGCTCGTCCCTGCCGCACAGGGCGCCGCGCCATTCGTTTCGGGAGGATCCCGGTCGCGGATCGCGCCAGACGGCTCCCTTCGACGCGGACCCTTTCCTTTTCCTCGACTTCGCAGCCCTCAGAAACCTGTCCACCGGTCAGACTTCACCCAGCTGCGCCTGCCCTGACCCGTCCACCGCAGCCCCGCCGTTGCGCCTCGCAACCCGCCCGCGCACGCTGCTGTCCAACTGGCTGCTGGGGCCGAAAGTCTGCCGCGAGTCTACCGCGTCCGCCGCCCAGCTTGACCCGTGACATCAAGATATTCGCCTGGCAACCCTGCGACCCTGCCTCTGCGTTCACTGGGCCACGCGACGAGTCCCAGGAAGCCATGCGCAGGATCACGTCATTCCATCTGAACCAGCCGATCCTCGCGTAGCTGCACCTTCTTCCTCTGTAAGTCGCCGTTCGCCGCTTCCTTTTCCGCCCGCCGCTCCACTTCCCGATCCCACCAACCACACACCCTTGACGCCCTGCTACCAACAACCCGCCATGGCTGCCCGCTACTACTCCGTGTCCTAACCCACCAAATCTCCAACCCTCTCTGCTTTGCCCTCTCCCTCAACTTCTCGTTTTCTCGCACGCGCGCCTGCACGCCATGCCGGCCAGCGAGCCGGCGTGGAAGGTCTGGCAGGGCCGCGGGAGGAAGAGCCGGCGCAAGCTGACTCCAGAGCAAATATCTTGGCCGCTAACACGGGAGTCAGACGAGGACCTTCCGGAGCCACAATTGCCGAAGCTTCGTCGGGTCTACACGGAACCCAGGTCTGAACCCGAGATATTGCATAAGCCAAAGCCAAAGCCGTTCTCATCCTTCCCGGAGCCGCCGCCCTCTGCACATCTGAAACAGATTGTCATTTCATCGCCCAAGCATCTTCCGACCCCCAGGAATTTCGGATTCTCGACCTCTCCATCTACAGCACCGGCCACCGTCACCACCTTCTCGGACGCGTACCCAACCCCGCCTCCTTCGACCCAAATCCCACCATCTGATCTCCGTGATGCTCTGTTACTAGTCGATTACATACCCTTGTCTCCACCAGAGCCTCTCTTTGAACCCCCAGCTTTCAAGTGCACTCTTGTCCGAAGCAACGCTCGCCGGAGTTCCAACGGAAGACGACGTTCGAGCGGCAAAAACATGGCACTTGACTTACTGAGCCCTCGCCTCAATGGCGCCAAGGCCAGGCAGGCCGAGGCAGCGCGAGAGATGCAAAAGGCTGTTGAGCTCCATGCCGACCGCTCTGGCGTTGCTGCACCCAGTTATGATTTCCTCGAGCTCATCGGAAAGGGCGCCTTTGGGCGTGTTTACAAGGGGTATGGTCTCCCAAGCGTGCCCTGATCAAGCACCACATGCTGACGAACCGTCTTAACAGCAAAAACCGGAATACCAACGAGCTTGTTGCGATCAAAATCTGCGATATTGATAAGGCTGACTACGCAGAGGCCACTCAGCATCGAGATGAGACCGTCAAGCAACTCGTCAAAGAAACATCTATCCTTCAACAGCTCCGGGATAGTTCAGCCAAGAACGTCAACCAGTTTTACGAGTCTTTCGCCTTCCACTCCCAACTATGGATGATCACCGAGTATGTCGCTGGTGGTAGCGTTCGCACCTTGATGAGAGCTACTCCTGGTGGAACGCCACAAAAGCCGATGCCGCTCGAAGAGCATTTCATCATTCCCATTGCAAGAGAGGTTGCAGTCGGCCTAAAGTTCGTGCACGATGCCGGCATCCTTCACCGTGACATCAAATGTGAGCACTCTCCGCATAACTCGCACAGATTCCCCGCATCGTCGTGCACGACGTGCTGACCTTGGCAAACAGGCGCAAACGTTATGATCAGTCAGGCTGGAAATGTCCAACTCATTGACTTCGGCGTATCCGGACTGCTTGAGACCAGTTTTGACAAGCGATCCACCATCATCGGTACACCTAACTGGATGCCTCCGGAAATGATCAAAGACCAGGTAGGCGCTGGCTACGGGACTGAAGTTGATTGCTGGGCTTTTGGATGCACCATTTTCGAGATGGCAACTGGGTTGCCCCCGGACGCTGGTCGTAACTTCGAATTCCTCGCAAACCGACGCCAGGCCCCGCGGTTAGAAGGAAACCAATATTCCAATGGGCTTAGGGACTTTGTGTCGTTCATCCTCAAGGAAAGGCCCTATGAACGCCCCACTGTCGCAGAGGTCCTTGAGCATCCTTACATATTCGGAACCCGGGAAAGTTTTCCAAACGAAAGCCTCTCCACTCTGGTCAAGCGCTTCCTGGATTGGCAGGATCGTGGCGGCAATCGCACTTCGCTTTGGGCTGCAGGAGGAGCTGAAGGGCTTGACGCGGACCCTTCGTCTGACACGAGCGAGGATTGGGTGTTCAGTACCACTGCAGATTTCGAAAGAGATTTTGCATATGAGAAGCGCCTCTCGATGGTGGATCCGTTTGGTGACGTACGACAGGAGGAGGTGGAAGATGCATCGGCGCCCAGAGGCCGCGGACGCAAATTCATGATGCACCAAAAGGCGATGAAAGAGCAGCAAATCAAGCGTGGAGAAGAAGGACTGGAGAGACTTTTCAATTTGGAAGCGCCAGAGTACAAATACGGTGAAGATCCGTCAATGATGCAGCCCGACGGCCCAGACCGCTCGTCGCAGTCTGATCTGGCGCTCCGCAACTGGGAGCCGAACGAACCTTCGAACAGAGTCACCATGATCGATCTGGATGCCGTGGATGCTGGATTCGAGATGACGCCGAACCTGGATCTTGCGAATGCAAACACTCTACGCGCCAGTCGAATCAACAGGATCATGAAAGAGTTGGAAGATGATGACGATGAGGATTACACGTATCAACCCAACAGAGCTTCGAAGCGCGCCACCAAAGACTGGAAGTTCCCGATGATGGATCCACCTGCAGAGAAGCGTGCAACCAAAGATTGGAAATTCCCCATGATGGAACCTCCTCCAGTTGAGACTGCCAGGCGTGCGACGAAGGACTGGAAATTTCCAGTCATGGAGCCGCCGCCTATTCCAGAAGACACCAAAACTGAAGACACCCCGAACCGTCGGACGATGGATTGGACCTTTGCAACGGCAGAAGTATCGGAGGACGAGTCGCAGTCAGACTACCGGACAAGCCGGTTGGTGCAACGTCGTGGCACGAAGGAGCTGCAACTGCCCGCCATGGCGGCCCAGTCGGGTAACGGTCGCGGCAGCATGCTCCCGGGATTCTCTTTTCCAATTGGAGCAGCAGAAGGAAGCGCCAACAAAGGTTCTGCGCGTGGTCTCGGTCCGTCACCACCGTTGGGCGATGCGTGGCGCCCCCCGCTCCGCCACGCGGCGACGCAGCCCATTGGCCAATTCGATGACTTCATAAGCTCTCGGTCGACACCAGGATCTCCTGAACGGACTTCGATGATCGATCTGGATTTTGCTGACGTTGGGCTTGTTCCCCGTCCTACCACGGCGGCTTCCATGGTCAACTCCTTTACCAGCAGCAATGACGCCGACATCACGACCGGCAATCCATTCGACCTTGAAGAGCAGGCGCAGCTCTCGCAGAACAACAATCGTGCCTCGTACCATCGTCAATCTCAATCCGAGCCTCATAAGCAGATCTCTGGGCTTCTCACGCCCGGTGACCAGGAGGATGAGAAGGGACAAGGATATGTGTCGGATCATGGGCCTATTGTCGAAGGCCGTGAAGAGCAGCATCGCGTTTCGGTTGGATCAAGAAAGTCTTCGGTCGTGCGTGAATCGAACGGTTCCCTGGCTCATCGCCTCATCAACCCCAAGAGGCGCACGAGAGGCAGCGATGCCAAGAAATCCGAGGATGCTACCTTCTCGAGGTTGCCAGGCGCCTTGGTAACCGCGTTCCCAGCTGAAGGAGGCCTCAATGATGAGACCATCAAAAGCCGGCGTCAGGTGTCTCAAACCAGTGTCCCCTCTTTCAACCCCGAGTCTCCTCGCACGTGGCGCTATCAGGACTCTCTGCTCTCAAGCACACCCCCATCCACAAACGGGTCCTTCTCAAGCAGCACTTTCGCCTCCCCTGATACTGCTTTGGCCCTCTCTGGTGACGTCACTCAACTCACCACACCTCGCACATCAATTGCTACCTACTCGCCGCGGAGCACTGCAAGCTTCTCGATGCAGCTTGGCGCTGTTCAAGGAAGGCTACGGATGCCTCTACGCACCGCTCGTCCCACTCCGCCGCACCCAACGACACTCGACAATTCCGCTGATCAGCGTATGATGGTGACCGAAGCCAGCCGGGTTGCAAGAGACCATGTGCTTTATCTCAAGACTTTGCGCCGGACGCTCAAGGCATGCGGCTCGCAGGCACAGGCTCGAAGGGCAAACAGAAGGCCCCGCGATAGTAGCATCAACGGTAGCCTGACTGCGTCCCACTCAGCCGCCACATCGGTCAGCATGAGTAGCACGGACACCAGCGATGTTGAAGGTGTCAATGGGACCGCAAGACGCGTTCTACGAAGGGCAGAGAGTTCGCTCGCCTAGTGCACGAGCCGAACCTGCTCACGAAGGCCATCTGCGAATGAGCACATGCACAATTGGGCGTACTCCAGACAAGCTTGGATTCACGCCTTCCGTTCTTTTTTTCCTTGGTACCAGCTTGTACAGCACGATCACATTGCGACCATACGAAACGCATTTTGGATGAGTAGGAAGTTGGCGTGGGACTTCGCTCATCCTCAGCACGTTCATACACATCCACGCTTTCACTCTTTTCAATAGAGTATGCCCTCAGCATCCTCCCGCGGCGAACAAAATCATTGCGAGAGCAGTTGTTGGCCAATCTCACGGCGTTCAACGGTGTGGCTGGGAAAAAAAATTTCGCATACCCCTTCTTTACTCTTCGAATCCTCTATTGCGCCTATACCCAATTATACGCTTTCTAACGGCCTCTCGTCGTCTTCCCGACGACAACATTGCACATACTATTTCCATAGATCACCACGATTCGTCCCCTGTGGATGACAAACTGAGGATGCGATACGCCAAGCTTTGCTCGTCTGCTCAGCGAACGGTACATACCTGAGATTCATCAGACTTATCGGCAGCATCACATCTCAGAGGTCGGGCTCTCGTCCATATGTCCTTCCCGGGGCCTTTGTCGAGGTAGCGTCCTCTTCTCTGCGTCCTGAACCACATGCTATTTTGCTGGCATATCCCGTTTACGGAGACATTTCTTTTTGTTTGCTATCACAACAGGCGGCACCTCTTTTTTTTTTCAATCTCATTTCTGTCACTCTCTCTTCTTTTGACAAAACACTTTTTCCCACCGATAGTCTGGTTTACTCTGCAAATTGTTCTCCTTTGCTGCATAAGATTCGCAAAACCTCTATATCAATTCCTTTCATAAGCATAGACGGGCATGGGTTCAGGTCTTTTTTTCTTTTTTCTCCCCTGCTTCTTCCATTTCACCCACCGCTGGTACCTCACACACCCTTCCTGTACGTACGCAGGCTTCGAACGGGCTTTAAAGCAGAGTCGTACTGGCCACAATGCATTTTGCCAACAGGCCTTGCCATGCGCTGTCCGGGAGGGATATTGCGGGGAGCGACGCGATGGGGATTTCTATGAAGCGTGAAAGAGGGGTGGTTCACTAGCTAAAAAGATTCCCAAATTTGTACAGAACAGCACATAAATATAGGGACACGGATAATCAATGATTCTTCAATACCACGTAGAGTTTGTTGCTTGTGCTGCTTGCGCATTCTGTTGCGAGAAGCGGGATCTACCTTTCATATTCTGATTAAATGGGTGAGTTGGGTATCGTTGACGAGAAGGAAACGGTGCGGCTTTTCGTCTGGAGACCCGTCGACCTTTGGGGCCTTTTCTTCCTTATCCTCTTGATCCAAATGCCGCACGCTCCCCCGAACGCCCGTGAGAAGATGTGAGATGTTATAGTACAGTCGCTACGCCTTGATCATACAGATGGGATTCTTTTCATCCCTTTTGTCCATCCATCCATCCATCCATCAAAGGGAAGGAAGGGGTGCTAAAAAAAAAAATCAAGAAAAAAAAAGGAGATGTCGAAAAACGCCCTCCAGGTAGGACGTGCGTGCATTCCTGACCTCCTCGCTGCCGTAGACGCCGCCGCCATCATGATCACCCATTACCAATTACCATTGCCGTCACCACCACCACCACCACCACCGTCGTCGTCATCAACATCATCATCATCATCATCATCATTCATACAGCCAAATCCCCATCCCCTACACCCTACACTCTCACTCCCATCACATCACATGCCCAGCTCCTCCGCCACCTCCCACGCGTCCTTGTCCCCCGTCGGCAAGCGCGGGTCGACGCCCAGCCGGCGCTTGACGCCCTGGACGCGGGCCTCGATGCGGGCGGGCGGCAGGCCCTGGCGCAGCAGCACGGCGCGCGTCAGCTCGCTCAGGGCTTCGAGGAGGAGGAGGGACTTGTCGTTGGGGTCGGGGTTGGTGTCGGTGGTATTGGCATCGGCGTGGGCGGCGGTGGTGGTGGTGGTGGTAGGGGTATTGGCCTGGGCGGTAGTAGTAGTAGCGGTGGTGGTGGTGGTAGGGGTAGTAGTAGCAGCAGCAGCATCCAGACGGCGCTGCAGCAGCGCGCGCAGCGCCTGCAGGACCTTGTCGAGGTTGTGGTGCAGGCCCGCGGAGGCGGCGAGCTGGCGGCGGCGGAACGGGGAGCGCGAGCGGACGTCGGCGGGCGGGAAGCCCAGGCGGGCGAGGGCGCGGACGAGGAGGGTCATGGTGTGCTGGGTCACGGGCGAGCGGAGGCGGCGGTGGAGCACGTGCATGGCGACGAGGCAGCCGGCGAGGTCGTTCCAGGCGGCGTAGGTGGCGACGATGTGGTTGGGGATGCGGGAGGTGGCGTCCTGCCGGGGGGAGGGTTGCGAGGAGGGTTGCGAGGAGGAGGAGGAGGAGGGCCCGCGGGTGGAGGACCGCCACCAGGTCAGGGTGTGGCGGAGGATGATGGTGGGGGGTGGGAAGGAGGTGCGGCGGGAGCGGATGTCGTAGGGACTGCGGCGGCCGATGGTGCGTTGTTTGAAGTACGAGGCTTCCCAGAGGAGGGCGATGGTGCCCATGTCGGGTTTGGTGGCTCTGACGTTTCGCGAGGGCCGGCGGAGGACATGGCGTTTGAGAGTGCGCCAGACGTCGCTGAGGTAGCCGCGCTGGAGGTAGAAGGACAGTTGCATGTTCAGTGCTTCGGGAGTGGTACGGAGCTCGGCGTGGGCGACCTGCCAGGTGTGGAGGTTGTCGAGCTTCGATTCGTCGTTGCGTTGCAGGTATATTTGTGTCAGAAGGGCGAAGGTGTCGCTCGTTGCGGGTGGAAGAGTCCTACGGAGGAACAGCTTCTGCGGCGGCCTTAGCTTCGCGGTTATGTCGGGTGGGGGTGGTGTGAATAGGCCTTTGCGACGGCGCATCAGTGTGATGCGTCTGACGACCATCTGAAGGGCCAAGTTCTCGGCCTTGTCTATGTTGGTGGGGTCACGGGTCTCTATCCATGCCTTGACCAGGGCGTTGAGATGACGAGCCTGCGGTTGCACGTCTCTCTGGAACATCAACTCGTATACCTGGGCTGCTGCATCGACGTCTCCCACGCTGATCAGCCGGTTGATCCACTTGCCGAAGAAAAACTTGTTCTGGTGGTTTAGAGGCAACGCAGACAGACTACTCAGGAAGATTTGGTTCAGTTCGTCGGCATTATCGAGGACAGAGGTCAGGTCGTTGTAGCCCTTCAGAAGGGTTGCGTTGGCCTTGTGGCCTTGGGGACCACGGAGCTCCCCCGCCGACATCAGATGGCGGAAAACGGCCAAGGCGTGCTCGCGGTATCCCGCCTTCAGAAAGCCAGTATAGCACCTCTCATAGTCCTTCACTGCCATGCTGTCTCCGAGGAGATCCTTCAGGCGCAGGTAGAGGGCCCAAGCTTGCTTCACATGGGTTTCCCCTTCACCAGATGCTTGAAGGTGGGCATCAAAGACGCACAGAATGAGGCGTGGGTTCAGCATCGGGTGGGAAGAAAACAAGTCGACGAGAAGCTTCTGGGCGAATGTGACGTTGCCAGCGACGGCGTGCATGCGGACGCCGAGCTCCAGGTACTCGGGGCGGTAGCTGTCCCCGGTCCGGCCGGCGGCAGTCTGGTAGCCCTGTTGCCATTTTTCGACAGCTGCTTGGCGGGATCCTTGACCGAAGAGGGTCTCGATGTGGACGAGACGTTGTTCAAAGTTGGCGACATGTCCGGCACCCTGCATGTCCTCAGCCAGCTGGGTCAGATGAGCCGCGATCTTGGGCTCGGCAAAAACGCGGAGAGACTGCGTCCGCCACAGAATGTCCCAGGCCTGGGAGGACAGGGCTCGCAGGAACTTTGGCGTCGTCAGGCGGAACTTGATGTACAGCCGCCATAGCGCCTTTGCAGTCTTGCGGTGGGTTGGATCGGCGAGGCCTTTCCACAGGTACAGATTCAACAGATCCAGGTAAGGCTGCTTGTCCCGAGAGCACGGGAAGCGAACGCGAAGCGGGTTCACTGGATGACGAAGAAACTCATTGACCTGCGCCGCCCTTGCGCGGTCGAGAACGAAGCCAGGCTCCTGCTCCTGCTCGCGAGGTGCAGCCGGGGGTTCGTAGGCGATCCATGGACGGCGCTGCGGCTGGGCTTGTTTCCGTGCCTTGGGCTTGGATAGCCACGGCGGTCGTCGTAGGAAGCTGCGTGTGGCCGGCCTCATCCGTTCGAAAGCGCTCGGAGTGGAGAGAGGCCCAGAGACGGCCGCGCAAAAATCCCATGCAGGTGGTGACGTGAAAAGCCGGGCGAGTCATGCGGCGCTCTCCCGAAGCCAAGCCGGCCACCTGCACGAGTCGCGGCCATCGCGCAATTCGGAAGCCGCCTTGCACACGCCGTACCTGCCCATCCTCATGCCTATTTCGCACTCGGCCAAGGCTTGGTTGCACGGCAGCCTCTTAAATAAAGCCCGCCCTGCCTGCCCTACCCGCCCTGCTCCCAGCTAGCTGGTCTCCGTCTCTCTCTTCCTCGCCTGCGCCACCGCGCTGCTGTTTCCCCTCCGCGCCGTCAACCAGTCGATCGACTACCGACCAACGCCCACTGCTGCGCTTTACGTTTTGGCCGCGCGTAATGATGCCACCACAGAGCCGCACCACCACGGGCTTATCCAGATGTGCCGGCGGGCGTCTGGCCGACCGCCGTGCCGAGCCCACCAAGTCGCCGGTCCACGCTCGCTTCGACCTTCTCGATATCAGCAAGGCGGCCGGTGCTCCCGCGTCGGCCAAAGGCGATGGGCCCGACATATCTTCGGACCTCGCGCTGCCCGGCACTTGCTTGCCACGTTCCGCCGCCGCCTTCCACGTCAATCATGTCCGGGAGAAGGCCTTCCTGCTGCTTTCTGCCGCTGATCTGCCGTTGACCTGCCGTTGACCTGCCGCTGGCCGTCTTATCGCTGCGAGCTGTTTCGTCGGCCTCTCGCTAAACCGTAGGACCAACCCTGAGGCTGCTGTGCTTGATAATCTCACTACATGGACGCCTGAGCCCGCCCAATCGTCATCCGCTCTTCCCCAGCCTGCGCTGCCTAACGCCATGGCCGCCGCGGTGCCTGGCCTGTGGGGGAGTCCGCTCTCCGCAATCTGCTTCCGGCAAGCCTCTTCGTTGACCGCGTCATAAACGAACACCGCCCACTGCCGTTATCTTGTCCGTCTGACTCAGGCCCCGGCGAATGGTCAACCTCAGGGCTTGCCAAGGCCGGTCTTCACCGTTGAGGCTCGGTAGATACCCCCAAGATTGTCATATCCGGCGCCCTCTGTGAAACCTTGGCCGAGTATTTAAGCCCGGGGTGTAGAGAGAGAAGCCTTCTGGTTCTGCAGGCCGATTCTCAAGTGCTTTCATTGCTTCCCTATCCAACATGGGTCTCCTCCACTCTGCTGGTCTCGTTTCAGGCACTTTTGCTGCCGCTGCTTTCCTGGCCGGCAATGCCGCCGCCGCTGCCGTCCCCAGCCCCACAACTGTGGTCTTCAAGGGTCCCTTCGTTGCGGAAGCCGATGGAATGACCAACATCCACATTGAGTTCGCCGGCCCCGTTGATGGCGAACTCTCTGTACACTACGGTTCTTGCGATATGGCCAGTCCGTATGAGGCACATCACCGTGTCGGCAGAACTCATGTTGGAGACCACCCGCTAGCCAAGAGAAATCTGGGTTGGGATGACTACAGGCCCACTCGCTTCGTCTGGCTTCCTCCTGCCGACGTGCAATCCGGTGGCTGTCTGCATGCCTTTGCCGGCCACGAGCTGGTTGGCAGGTCCGACGCCTTCACGGTCAAGAGAAGGAGAGCTCGCAGGAGCACCTCTTTCGCGGACATTGCCGACCCCATGGGCCCTTGGTTCGACGGTGTCGAGTATTTGAAGGAGAAGGAGCCTGACTCGACCTTCGTGGCTCAAGCCAAGGGCAAGAGTGTGGGCATCATTGGCGGTGGTATGTCTGGTCTGATGACCGCTGTAAGTCGCCATCCTTTAGACAGTCTCTTTACTTCAATCTCCAAACTGGCATCCTAACGTGTACGGCAGTATCTTCTTGAGTCCGTCGGTATCACCAACTGGAAGATCATCGAGGCTAGTGAGCGTATCGGAGGTCGTGTTCACACCTCTTACCTGAATGGAACTGCTCCAGAGGATTATCAGTACCAGGAAATGGGCCCCATGCGATTTCCTGTCAGCCTGACGAACACTACCACCAACGACACCATTCAGATCATGGACCATCGCATGGTGTTCCAGTTGGCCGACACGCTGAACGAGATGAATGGCCATGATCCCGCCTTGGCCGTTGACTTTATCAAGTGGATCCAGTCGAGCGCCAATGACCCTGTTGACAGCACCGACGACACCCTCTCCTACTCCAACGTCACTGCCGTGGAGGACGCGCTCGAGGCAATCGAGGACTGGGACGCGCTGACGTGGGAGAAGATGCGGGACATTGCCACCAACGTGTTCGACGCGCACAAGAAGGCCGTGGCCGAGGGCTACTTCGACTTCTCCGAAGCTGGCTACCTACGCTACAAGTTGCACACTGACCTTAACGTCACCGACGAGGCCGTCTCTACGGCGAGCGATAATCCGGAGTGGCTGTATGATAGCGTCTATTTCTCATCCTTGACTACAGAGTGGCGCACTATCGACAAGGGCCTGAGCCGGCTACCCAAAGCCTTCACACCGCTCGTCGCCAACCGCACCCTCTTCGGCAAGCAGGTCGAGCAGCTCTCGTACAACGAGACGACGCAGCAAACCACCGCATCGTGGCGGCCCGACGGGCCCTGGGGCACGACTCTCGACTCTCTCTCCTTCGACTATGCCGTTGTCGCTGTCCCCTTCTCCAAAGTCCGCCTCTGGCAGCTCCCCTCCTATTCCGGCCTGCTCACCCGTGCCATCAACACCCTCAACTACGAGCAAAGCTGCAAGGTTGCGCTGCACTACGAAACCCGCTTCTGGGAGCACCTCTCGCCGCCCATCGTCGGCGGTTGCGGCTCGACTTCCGCCTGGGCCGGCATCGGCAGCATCTGCTACCCGTCGTACACCATCAACGCCACTGGCCCGGGTGTCCTCCTCGCCTCGTACCAATCCGGCACTCTAGCCCGCACGCTCGGCAGCATGACCGAGGCCGAGCACGTCGCGCACGTCGTGCGCGCCATGGCCGCCGTGCATGGCGACGTCGCCATCGAACAGTTCACCGGCAAATACGACCGCATCTGCTGGGAGAACAACGTCCACCAGGCCGGCGCCTGGGCCAGCCCGCTCGTGGGCCAGCAGGAGCTGTACCTGCCCGCGTATTACCACACCGAGCACCACACCGTCTTCGTCGGCGAGCACACGAGCTTCACGCACGCATGGATCTGGTCGGCCCTCGAGAGTGCAGTGAGGGGAACCACGCAGTTGCTGCTCGAGATGGGGCTTGTCGACGAGGCGAAGACGGTGACGGAGACGTGGATGGCAAGGTGGTTGCATGTTTAAATTTTTTTTTCCTTCTTTCCTTCCTGTGTGGTCTTCACCGGCTCTCTCTCTCACACACACGAAGGTGATACATGTCTTATTTTTCGACGACTGGAGGATCACGAAGACGAAAGGGAAAGAGCAAAGAGAGACATGGAGAAAATGAGACGATGACGTGATAGGACTAAGTAATGTAAAAATAATTTTCATGCCGTTAAGACAAATGTATTTATCAACCTTACGTATTACCTCCCTCTTCGACTAGTAGCGATGAAAAGGAAGTAGAATGTTGAGATACATGTTCTTGTTGCACACCTTCTTCTCCAAGATGGAAAAAAAAAAAAGAACAACCTCCGGACGCCAGATACCCATCAATCATGCAAGGGAAGTTAGTCGGTAGAGCGTACCTACCCGAACAGAAAAAAAAAAGCTAAAAGCGATGTATATCATCATCTAACATGGAACCAATGCATTAGCAGCAGCAGCAGCAGTAGCAAAAGTAACGGAAACAAAATGCTCTGAATCCACGCACTGAGAGAGAGAGAGAGAGAGAGAGAGAGAGAGAGAGAAAAACAGAAACCGAGGTAGTACAGTTGTACAAACGTCTAATATCGGGATAACAGTACAGAGGTAGTAAGCGACAACGGCAAGTAGCAGTATTCGTACCAAGGTAAAAAGACTTAACTACCACGACCAAGTCAACACGGCATACCACGTCAACACCACAGCCGCGACCCTCACGACGCTCTTGCCCAGCTCCTCCCTGAAGACGCCCTCGCCCTTCTTCTTCCTCCTCGGCTTCTTCGTCGGCTTCGTGCTCGCCATGGCTGCTGCCTCCTTCTCCCTCTTCTTCTCCTCCGCGCGGTCCGGGTAGAAGCCCGCGTACGCGACGAGCGGGAGCTTCATGGGGCCGTTGTTGCTGACGCCGGGTCCGCCGCCGTGGTATACCGGTGATGAGGAAGACGAGGGGGGAGGCAGGCCGTAGCCCGCACCACCACCGCCAGAGGGAACGGGGCTGGGGTTGCGGATCGTCGTCGTCGTCGTCGTCGTGCTCCGTGGCTGCTGGAGGGAGGCAGAGCGGGATGAGAGGCCTGTTTTGTGGTTGTTGTCGGAGGCCGAGGCCGTGGACGAGTTGGACGAGGCGCCCTCGCCCGTCGAGTCGGTGCGGTTGCGGCTGCTGGGAGCCGCGGCGCCGCCCAGGTGGAGTCTCCTCTTCTCCTGCTCGGCCGAGGATGTGGTGTTGTCGTTGCGTTGGGGGTGTCCCTCGGAAAGGGGGAGGATGGGTGCGTCGTCCGGGTTGTTGTTGGGGTTGGACGAGGAGGAGGCTGCTCTGAGCTTCAAGACCAGGGCGCGGACCATGAGGACGAAGAGGGCGATGGCGAAGAGCACTGCGTAGCGGATGAAGGCGCCGAGCTGGTCGGGCATGAGGCAGAGGTGGCTCTGGACGGTGGGCTCCGCCGTCGCGCCGAGAGACTGGCCCGCGTCGTCGACCGGGTTCCACAGGCTGAGCATGACGAAGCCGGGCCGCCGGACGCCCATGGCCCACGAGAGGGATTTGACGGTGATTTCGCGGATGCCGCTGTGCCCGCCGGACTGGTAGCCCTTGTGCACCACTTCGCAGTAGTCGTGGTCGTCGCCCGAGAAGGCATACTCGATGTTGCCGATCTTCTCGGTGACGTCCTTGGAAACGTCCTTGGTCAGGACGTTTTGGTATTGATAGCCACCTCGCACGGCGATGGCGTTGCGGTGGTCGGGGAAGACGGGTTCCTTCTGGCCTTTGGGAGGCTCGGTTGGCGGCCAGTGTTCTCTCAACGGGCCACAGGGGGTTCCTTCGGCGCGGTACAGAGGGACGTGGGTGAGGAGGATTGTAGGGAACTCGGCATCGCCGGCATCTGCAACTGGCAATTTGGCCTTCCCCATGTCTGCGCCATCAACAACCTTGTGCTTGTAGGGCGGAGTGGGATTCAAGCCCTTCCTCGCCCTCAACTCTCTCGCAACAGCTCGCCTCTTCTCCGCCTGGGCCTGGTCGAGGAAATCCTGGGTCGGCTTCCAGATGTCCTGAGAGCCGGCGGCATGTCCCAGCGCGCTCAGCGAAACGGCATCGATCGAGACGAAGGTATGGTTCGCAACGACGTCGACGCGGTTACCATCGCCGAAATAGGCATTGAATCTCTTCCGCACGTTGGTCCGAATGCCCGCAGCGAATCCCAGATCGTGGTTTCCAGGCAGTCCTGCGATAACCTTGCGTCCCGGCTGGCCCAGCCTCGGTGCCATTCCAGCATCGCCCCAGTGGTCGAAGAATATCCTGCCAAACCGGTCGTATTCACGCAGCCAGAAGCTGTCCCCATATTGCTTCCACGTCTTGTCCTCGCTCACGCTGCCGTCGGCCGTCCATTCTCGACCGCCGTCGAACAGGTCGCCGAGGAAGAATACGGTGTCCGGGTAGAGGTCCTCCTGGATCAGTGACCACGAGCGGCGGAGGTACTGGTCGGTGTAGGCGACGGTCAGGGTGGACAGCGGCCACGGGCGGCCGGGGTAGGTGTGCGGGTCTACGAGCTGTGGGTCCGCGACGAAGACGAGGCGGTGCGGAGTGGCATCGTGGGGCTAGTGTTTTTTCCCATGGCGTCAGCGCTCAGGTTTCCCACAATCGAACAACGCGAGGCGGCGCACCCAGCTCTCCCAGTTGGCCCAGTCGCAGGCCTCGATGCCATGCCGGAAGGCGGAGCGCTCGTTCGAGTATACGAAGCACACCCAGACGAGGGTCAGGATGTTTGGCACGGAGAAGATTGGGCGGAAGTTCCAGGTCTTCCCGGCAGGCGCATTGGGTCTGTAGATTCCAGAGCGAGTGAGGAGCGATCTGGCGAATAGTTGGATGCGCTGCATCACGGTGGACGGCGCGCGGAAGCGGTTGCGCGACGACGAGATCGGATAGCCCCAGTCATCGTACGAGGTCATGTTGGACTGGACGAAGAGGCAGCAGCGGTGCGCATCTTTCGGCTGCGAGACGGCAAGAGAGTGAGGGGAGAGCAGCTTTGGTGTCGGGTCTCCTATGCGGCGGCGGGATTTGGGGCCTGGCGGCGGGAGCTTAGACTCCTGGTACGTAGCTTGGCCCCTTGGCCGCAGCGCCACTGTGCCACTGGTTGGCTGGGCCTACGCGTGTCGTCTGCAGGCCGCGCAACCGCCTGCGTCAAGTCCCATCAACACAACACAGAAGCATTCTTTTGATTCTTATGCTCAGCTAGCTTACCGCTAAATCTGACCGCTCCGTCTGCGTCCATTCGCCTTTCCTTTTCCTACGATGCGTTCCTGACCGACCATCTTCATTCTCGATCAGATGAACAGCATACCTTGGAAACTCTGATCGCAGTTGTTGTTAAAGAACCGGGTGCTTCTACGCTTGCAGGTGGGGCACAGTCGCTCTGAGCACGCAAGATGACGAACAACTGGATTGGCTGCCTGATGCGACTACGTAATGATCCAACAAGCTCATTCCGTCCTGATGCATGCATACCTCCAGCCCTACTGTTGATTTTAACCAGTAAAATATCCGTTCAGAACGGTCCAAGTCGTCAAGTCTGTGTGGTGCACTGGTCAGCGCTGTGCTTTGGATGACATCTTTGATCCGAATGTGAGGTGTGCATGTAGTCAGAGAGAAGATTTTTACTCGGCAGTATCAAGACTGCCCATGTGGCATTCAAGGTCCCGTTCTTGAGAAAGACGTTCCTCCCTTGGACACTCATCATGCGTCTCAATCTACGCCTAAGGATGACGATACGAAGGTTTCATCATAACATGCCGATGAGGGTAATCAAAGAGAGGTACCTGTACGTACCTTGTATCATAGTGCTTCACGAGGAAGTCGTGTCCCTAGTTGCTGACGAAGAGTATGGGTATCGCTAATTTGAAAACAACAGCTTAGAAGTGCAAGGAAGAGCAGTCAGTAGTCGAGCTCCACCGACTCGTTTGGCATTTGATCCAGTTCACGCGCGATCCTGCGGTAGGTGATGCCTTCAATATCCGGAGGAGGATTGCGCGCAGGACGCTTCCGCTTCTTGCCCCTATGTGCTTCTGGAACAGCAGTCAACCTTTTCTTTGCGTTGAGAGGAGTTGGGCGCTTACAGGTCTCATCACCGACCATCGTCGTAGATGAGGGAGTGTCAGCACCTGCATCAGCTTGGTCCTCGTGCATGACCATGCCCGGGGCCACAGGCTCATGCACAACCGTGCCGACGGGCTTGACAACATTCGGCTCGTCGTGGTTGACTTCCTTGACATCTTGAGGCTCGACCTTGTCTAGTTCGGCTTGCGCAAGCCCATCGACGACCTGAGCTTCAAGCTTTGGCTTCACGTCATTCTGCTCCTCGGCCTCGCGCTCCTTGCGCTCAGCGACACGGATCTTGGCATCCTTGAGCATCTGCATAAGCTCAGAGCGACGGTAGAACTTGACAGCCTCATCATCAACGGTGCGCCGGACTCCATCAGGATAGAAGCCCAAGTCTTCCTCTTCCTCGTAATCGTGGGCCTCGTAGACCTGGTCCTCGGCGTCAGCCTCAGCGTGGCCGACGTCTGGCTGAGCGGCATCAGGAGTGTTGGCAGTCGGAGCACCGAGCTGAGCAGCTGCCGCATTGTAGCCCTCGTAATAGCCAGAAGCGCGTCCATGGGCGTGTCCAAAGCTAACACCAGCAGTGAAGCCGGCATTGTAGGCAATGTCCGAGGCAGCCGAGGACGGAGACGTGTTGTGGGCAGGCGGCGAGTTGGCCGAGGGCGTCACAAAGGATGGAAGAACGATGGGCTGCGGCGCGCCGGGAAAGTGCTTGCGACCGAAGTCGCGAAACTCCTCCTGCGAAGAATGTGAGCTTGAGGCAGGACACGCGCGGATCTTTTACAACTTACCTCGGAGACTTGGACGAAGGGGACAGCCATTTTGTCGCTGCGATGGGAATGCACCCACGTGAGCCTCCGGTACGAGCGAGGATGCGAAGCTCAATGGCCGGCGGTGTTGTTATGTCGAGATTGGCGCCGAGTAGAGGCAGCAGCGGAGGAAGACACGCATGGAAGCTCGGGCCCGCGCCGAAGCGAGGAAGCACCGAAGGATGGAAGGCGCGCACGGGCGCTGGCGGGAGCTGGCACGTGCCGATAAGATAGCGCGACGCGTGCCACCTGATGACGCACGGCCGGGGCAAGGCCGTCTCCCATGGCCGCTCGCCCTGCTCAAGACCCTGACAACTCGAACATCCAAGATGCGACACCCTCTATTTCTAGGATCACTGCTCGCTCCAGCCTTCTTCCTTGTGACATCTGCCCGAGCTGGACCTCTGTGGCGCGAGAAACTCGCCGACGTGCTCGATCAAGTGCCATCCTTCAACATCCCCAGCATCGTCATGCCGCCCGCCGCCTCGTCCGACGACGCCCCGATCCTGTCCGACGTGATGGGCAAGGACAGGAGCGTCAACATCTTCAGCGGCTTCACGCGGGATGTCGACTCGGTCGCTGCACGTTTAAACGACGGCTCTCAGAACGCGACTATCCTGGCGCCTGATAACAGCGCCATCCACAGCCTGCCACGCAAGCCCTGGGAAGATGCCAGAGACTACGAGTCTCTGGGCGCGAACGCATACGAAGGGGCCGATGGCTCAAGCCGCGCGCAAAAGAACTTGGAGCGCTTCGTCAACGCGCACATCGTACCTGAGAGTCCGTGGAAGGAGAACGACAAGATCCAGTCGCTTGCGGGCAATACGGTGTGGTACGAGATCACGGACGGCAAGAAGATGGTAAGGCTACCGAGGTCTGCATGTGCCCAGCAGAGTACTGATAGCGATGCAGCTCCAGCCTGGCAATGTCGAAGTTTCGGCCATCGCCGACAAGGTTGCCAACGGTGAGGTCTGGGTTATCAAGGGCGTTCTAAACTACGCGTGAGACGCTCTGTACTGATTAACGATGCTTTGTTCCCGGCGTGGGGTTCGGCGATATGATGGGTTTAGAAGTTGTGGAAGGTGTGCACGTCCGAAGCTTCCAGGATAAGGATACTCATCGGCCCCACTGTCGTCATCGCGGGGCTTCGCTCGCGCCATAGCTTCCATCACATCAACCCCAGCTGCAACCACCTCGATCACTTCTTCCTTCACTTCTATTGTCCTGTAGACAGACCAGTATCCGCGAATCCAATTCAAGCAAGACCATGTCATTGGCACCCAAATTCGCTGGCCAGAAGCTGGCTTCTGGCGTGAAGACGGTGCACACCCTCGAGCTCTGTATGTACATCCCCTCGGCCTACAAGCTCAAACCCGCAACTGACAACCAATTCCCCTCATCCACAGACCTCGACTACGTCTGCCCGGTAAGCAGCCCTCGACACTTCTGCCAACAAGGAAAACCCGAACCTTCCCGCTGACATCCGCCCAGTTCTCCAAGAAAATGTTCAACACCATCTACGACCACGTCCTCCCCACCATCAAATCCAAATACGACTCCCAGCTCCAAATCATCTTCCGCCAGCAAATCCAGCCCTGGCACCCCTCCTCGACCCTCGTCCACGAAGCCGGCGCCGCGGTGCTGCGCCTCGCCCCCGCGCAGTTCTACGCCTTCAGCCGCGCCCTCTTCGACCAACAGACCGACTTCTTCGACGTCAAAGTCGTCAACGAGACGCGCAACGAGACCTACAAGCGCCTCGCCAAGATCGCCGCCGGCGTCGGCCTCGACGAGGAGCACGTCTACGGCCTGCTCGAGATCTCGGACAAGCCGGGCCCCGACGGCGCGCTGAACACCGGGAACAAGGTGACGGACGACGTCAAGGTCATGGTCAAGACGAACCGGCTGGTGGGAATCCACGTCACGCCGACTGTGGTGTTCAACGTACGTCTCTTACATTGTTCTGCGTCTCCTGTTTTCCCCCCTCGATTTTTCGCGCGTGGTGCTGATAGGAGCGATTGCAACAACAGGGCGTTGTGGAGAACAGCATTTCCAGCAGCTTCACCAAGGAGCAATGGGAGGACTGGCTCGAGAAGAACGTGGTGTGACTTTCTTACGCGAAGGTCGGGACTGATGCCTCTTCGTATGTCTAAAGGCAAATTCAATAAATTAATCACAAGCGATGGCCCCCCAATTCACGCCTCTGACCAACTCAATGCATACCCATCGACGCCGCAAACTCTCGGAATCGAGTTCAACCACCCGCAGCTCCACCGCAAAATGGCCCACCATCATCTTCTGCACTAGCAACGTGTCTCACAGTAGAAGCATCAAACAAGAAAAAAAAAAGATAAAAATTTCTCTATACTGACCCCACACGTCTCAAACCTGAAGAGTAAAGAAAAGAAAATCGTCCGAATCTACACCTTCCCCTCTTCCGTCTCCCTCCACCACATCATATACCGTCCCACCTTTGATTTGGGAGAGGGGTATCTCGGGATATCCCTTTCCCCCACCCTCTCGTCTCATTAACGTAGGTATGAAAGGTAAGAGAGGAAAAGGAGTAACAATAGAACTAGCCGCGAAGCAATATCGGAAGGGTGTAGGAAGGAAGTATCCGGGCCAACAGGAGAGGTTGTTCATCCCAAGTAGTAGACCCTCCAATGGCCAAATACGTCTCCCCTGCTTGCCCTGACCCCGATCATGGCATTTCTTCCCGCATAACATCCCCACATCCCACATCCCATCCCCGTTTCCAAATCCGCCAAGAATAGCCACCCCACCCGTCTATCGCCCCCCCCTTCCGACGCACACCATCCATCTACCAGTCATCCTCATCATCATCCTTCTTGTTCATGGCCGCCTGCCGCGCCCTCAGCGCCTCCGCCAACCCACCCGCCATGCTCGCACCACCACCGCCACCACCACCGTTGCTCGCGCCGCTCTCGGCCGTCGAGTATCCGCTGTCCCTCGGCGCGGGCGGCGGGATGGGTTTCCTGCCGGCCGGGCGCTTGGCCGGGGGCGCGGGGGGAGCGGGCTTCTTGGCGGCGGCAGCAGCAGCGCCGTTGGGAGGCGTGGGGACGGGGCGGGAGGTGGGCGGCGGCGGGGGGGGAGGGGTGGGCTTGGGCGCGGCCTGGACGACGACCTCTTCGAGGTAGGCGGACGGAGCCCAGCCCTGGGCCGAGCCGTCCATGCGTTTGGCGAGCCACCAGCCTGTTTTTGAGAAGGAAGGATGTTTGTCAGTCGGGTGCTCCTGTTGTTCTTTTGGGGTGGGACTCTTTGTTTTATTTTCCAGGGTGGTGGGGGGTGGGGTTGAAGAGCATCTACATACCGTTGTTCTCCTTCTGGAGGATGAGAATGACCTCGTCCTTCGCGACGCTTAGCTCGCCACTTGTTTGGCCGTTGAAATCGTAGAGAGCCTTGAAAGTGGGCTCTTTCGGCGCTGCGGGTGGTCCAGGCGGCGGAGGTGGGGGTGGAGGCGCCCGTCCTGACGATGATGATGCAGTGCGTGAATGACCGTTTGACAGCGCGGCAACTGGTTGAGGCATGGCTCTGGGCTGTGCTGCGGCGGCGGGAGCAGGAGGAGGTGTGGGCTTCGGCCGGTTGGCCAGCTTCGAAGGACCGCCACCGGGGCCGCCAGGCCGTAGAAGCTTGCCCTTGGTGATTGGCTTCGCTGCGACCTGCTTGCCCTTTGGTGTCGGCTTAGAGACCGAGTTGGGCGGCTCTCCTGCGCTGGTATGGATTGTTGAGCTCTTGTACAGGTCTTGCTGCGGTGGGACCTGGGGATCTTTGGCAGTCTTGACAGTAGCGATCTTGCCGGGCTTCTTGTTGTATTCAACAGTCGGTCCAATCTTGAGCTCGAAGGTGCCGCGGCTGGCGTTCGTAAGGTGAGTGAAGAACTCCGTCTTGAAAATGCAGTGGACAAGGGGATCCGGCTCCTGAGGCGAAGCAGCGCCTATCGAGAACCAATCGTCTTTGAGATTAGAGCAGCTGATGAACTTGATAGCTCCCAGGGTGATTGTCCGCTCCGCAAGAATCGTGATTTGCTTGTTGACCATGGCCTGCTTGACGATGTACACGTTCTTCTTCGTCAGGATCAGCGTACGGGGTTCAGCCTTACTCGAACGACCAAGCTTCGAGATAAGCACTTCAGCCCTGCAAGAGAAGAGCACCGGTTCTCCTCTAATGCTGATGGAATCCGCCATGACCTCGCCGGGGCCGCCCGAATTAGCAATGCCCAGGTAGTCTCCCATGAAGCGTCGGGATCCAGTCAAGCTGTACCGTCTTCTCTCTTTCCTGCCGGCCAAGACCTGGTGACCCTGATCACGCCATTGGATGAATTCCTTGCCGCCGTTGAGCTTTCTCCAGAACCGCTGGATACGGGTTGCACACTCGGCGCGGTACCGCAAGTAGTTGCGCCAAGCACGTTGGATCCTAATGGCCATGTTGTGCCAGTACCTGTCTCTCATGGTCTCCAGAGCAAAGAGCGTCTCGGGGGTCTTGATGAACACCTTCGTGACACCCATTTGCCACTCTTCCGCAGGGATACTGGTGTCTTTAAGGATCTGTTTGGCTCCAGTCTTGTAATCGCCAGTCCAGGTGTATTCTCCAGCGTACGAAGTCTTGGGTGACAGAAGGAAGAATCGCTCGACGAATTTTTCGAATGTCTGACGAGAAGCAAAACCAGCGCGGCGAATTCTGACGTTTTCCTGGAGACCGAGGTACTTGATCTGATGCAGAACGTTGGCATCGTTGAACTCGCTGTGCGATTTGTTCTCGTTTGGCTTGATGGTACGGATGTACGACGGTGAGGCCTTCATGAGAGTTGCGACCAGGTCGTTCGCGGAGACCTTGATCTTGTCACCTGCAGTCGGCGGGCGACGCTTGTTGTCCGTGTCAACCTGATGAGGGAACAGCGTGTGGACAAACTGGTTCGAGCTCTGGCCGACCAGAACAAGCAAGTCCTTCAGGAGCTGGTCCTTGTTCTTGTCCGTCATTCCCTGCACCGCATATTCGACATCGCCGGCATAATGCTTGATGATAAAGTTTCCTTGGCGCGCCGCGAAGTTGGGGTGCGATGAGAGACCGTTGAGACGCTGGACGAAGGTGTTGTCGGCGGCAGAGGGGTCGGCGTGAGCAGTTGCGCAGGCGTCGTTAAGCGTAGCAAAGACACCAGCGGGTCTCTTCTCCTCGATCAGCTCGCAAACGACCTTGTTATCGAAATACTTGATGGGGGTCCATTTGATCTGTTCTCTGTCGTACTCTTCTTGCTCGGCCTTCAAGGTCAGCTGGATAAAGATCTGCTGCAGCTTCTCATTGACATAGTTAATGCACAGTTGCTCGAAGCTGTTGCGCTCAAAGATCTCGAATCCATAGATATCCAGGATACCTATCGAGTGAGCTTGCTCTCCTCGCGCCTTCAAGGACATGTTGATTCTCATGACGATCCAATCGAACATGTTGAAGTAGATGGCCTTCGAAAGGGCGTCCCGGACAGATGCTGCTTGCGCGCGGTTCAAGGGAACGTCGTAAACAGAGCCTCTCCGGCCACCGCGACTGGTCTCCATGACTCTTTGTGTCAGAGCCTTGTTGACGTGCGCCGGTTCAACTTCCAACAGGTAGCCAACGAAATCAACCACCGACTGATCTGATATGGCCGCATTTCCCTCATCGTTTTCTACGAAAGTTACGTTACCGAGCCAGAGAATGGTGGAGAGCATGCGGAAAACGTTGTCCTGCTCGTCCTGTGTCATGCCAATGATCTTCATGGCGTTGAGCGTGTCGTTGAATTCAGCGAGGTCGTCTATGCCGTCGACGTCGTAACATTGCGATTTGCTCGTGTAGACGTAGGACTGCGGCTGCTGTATGCCGAACATCTCCCTGTAGTTCTGCGCGGCGCCCTTGGCGAATTGGTAGAAGATGTGGAAGTTTCTCTCGTTCTTGATCTGGCCGACGACTCGCGACTTCTCGAGCAGATAGTTGTTGATGTTTGCTCCGACGGGCTCTCCCTGCGCGTTGAACTGAATCTCGAGGTACTTTCCGAATCGTGACGAGTTGTTGTTGCGCAGCGTCTTCGCGTTTCCGAACGACTCCAGCAGCGGGTTCGTTGCTAACACCATGTCCTTGATCTCCTGGATGGAGCTGTTGCTTCCGCCCGACACGTTGGCAATGTATTGCATGAGGCGCTTCGCTGCCTCGGTCTTGCCGGCTCCCGACTCGCCGGAAATGATGACACACTGGTTCTCCTTATACGCGTTCATGTTGTAGTATGCGGACTCGGCGATGGCGAAGACGTGGGGCGGCATCTGGACGGCGTAGCAATCAGTATCTTTGCGGCGCAGGCGCGCTGCTCGGTACGCTCACCTCCAGCCTGTTCTTGCCCTTGTAGCTCTCCAGCACCTGCTCCGTGTATATGCCCAGGTCCCGGAACGGGTTGACCGAGACCAGCACGTGGCCGATGTAGGTGTAGATCTCGCCATTCTCGAAGCGCTTCTTCAAGTTCTCGTTGATGGCTTCGTTGGAGATCTTGCTGATTAGTGTCAGATCCGACACGCCGACCTCCTTCTTCTTGGTGGTTTCGAAGACGGCCTTCTTGGAGAAGCCCTTTCCGCCGCCGCCGCCAGCGGCGGCCTGCTTGGAGGCGCCCGCGTCCTTCTTGCGCCCTGCGCGCTTGGTAACGGCCTGTGGGCGGGCAGACTGGTTAGTCGAGTTGCTTGACGAGTCGGGGCGGGAGGCTGCGGGCAGCTCACCATGGTGGGTCCGGTGTGCGCCCTGAAGGCAGTCAGGAACAGCTGTACCCCACGAGTCGGGGGCGGGTATCACGAATGGGAGCGGCGGTCGCGTGTGCAGAGGAGCAGCCTGGGCCGGCGAGAGAGGGTCGTGGGGGGCGAGAGGGTTTGCGCGCAATGGAGATCGCAATGGGGCGCGGTATGTTACGGGAGGGCGAAATGAGAGGCCTGGCGGGCGGACGTCACTCACTGGGCAGCGTCACGCCCCGGGCTTCGCTGCGTGAGAAGGGGCCCCCAGCCTGGCCTGTGGCGCGCCGTGGCGGTGCTGCGCCCGACGCGCAATCCGCCGCTGACAGCTGGCCGCTCTCCCGCACATCCCGCACCGCCGTTGGCCTAGGCCGGGTTAATTATTGCTGCCTGTTCATTTGTCATTACTGTACGAAAGCCAACGCTGCCTAAGGTATCCCAACAGAACGCGACGCGTAACAAGAAAAGAGGCTGTCTGTCCAGCGCCCAGCCATGCCGCCAATAATGCTGCCCAAGCGTCATAAGAAGTCCGCCCCGACCTAACACCCAGCCCGAAATACAACTGCTGCCTACGCCGACCCGCGCGGCGCATCTCCGCCATGCCGCCCCACCGTCACCCACTCCTGCTTCCTCTCGTCCTCCACCAGCGGGCCCTCCCATCGCAGCCGCGCCGTCTCCCGCGTCGAACAGCCAAGGCCGCCGCCTGCCACCCAGCCGTCAATGACCGTCATGATGAACTGCAGCTTCTCCTTGAGGTAGTTCGCGTCTGCCAGCGCCTTGATCGGCGCGCCCTTTTCTCCCGTCGCATTGAGTAGGGTGCGCAGAGAGGTCGTTAGAGTATTGCGTGTTTTAATGTACTTGTATGGCACCTCGCCGTACTGCTCCAGGTACTGCGCTGCCTCCAACGACAGACACGTAAAGTTACAGAAGCAGCCGTCCGCCGAGAGCACCAGCTTCGTGTGGTCGGGGAAATTGAACTGTAACTTGCGTGAGCACTTGTTCTCACCGCAATCATCTGCCGCACTTCGCTTACCTGGAACGAGCCGTCACCGAATCCCCAGATTCCCACGCTGCCGAAGCGCTGGTAGAACCGGACGAACATGGCAACCTTGTCGTCTTCGCTTTGCGTTTCGTCGCCCTGCGAGGGACCTTGCTGGCACATGTACTTGCCGAACTTGGCCCAGAGAATGCCAGTGGTACGCCTCCTCTCTTTGGCAATCTCGGCGGCCCGCAATCCCTTCTCCCCACAGTCGGTGTAGTACTCCAGTGGCACCTTGTCCACCGAGCTTGGCTCTTTTCCGAGCGCCTGCAGGTGCTTGTAGCCATCTCGGGCCACCACATGCGTCACCGGTTCACGTGAGGTGGCTCCTAGGATGCACCCAATATTTCCATTTTCAAGAACGTATCCGACTCCATGTTTCCTGGAGTAGTCCACCCATTTCGATACGAATGGGAGCGAGTACGAGCTGGCTGGCTTCCGCGTCGCGTACGCACGGTTGGCCAAAGCTCTGGCGATGTTGTCGCGGAACGTCGAGACTCGCGCAAGCACCGACTCCGGATCGGAATGTGGGACCAGAGAGGGATCGGACGGTGTGGAAGGGCGCGAAGCCGGCTCTAGCGAGTCTACCCTTTCAGGCTGTTTTCTCTTGACCGGCGCCGGGACCTTGGGGACTGGCTCAATCTCGCCTAACTCCTCCAAGGAGGAGTCCGAGGACGGCATGTCTCTGGTAGGTCTAGCCAACGGTGCGCTGTGGATTTCCCTTGATGGCCTCGGCGGTCTCTGTGCACTGACAGTGCGAATTGCTGCCTGAATGCTCCTTGTGCGCTTCGGCCTCTCCAGCTTCTCGCCTGTTTGAAGGGGCTGTGGCGCAACGTTCTCCTTGTGCGAGAAGGTCCTGCCTCCTCTCGTGGGTGGTTTCATGAGTGCTGATTGAGTCCGGTCGTTGCCGGTAATCTCAGCTAGCTGGCACCCTTCCTGAGACGATTCCTTATCCTCCACAATTTCAGCCAGTGCGCAAGGGTTCACGTCCGGCCAGTCGTTACGATCGGGGTACGGCACATAGACAGCGTCGGACGGGATAGGGACGACTGGCTGGCGTCCAAGAGCGAGTTCCTTTTCGCAGTCCTTTACGACAGACCTGATCTTCCTGCCTCCAATGACGGAGAAAACCTTACCCTCTGCAACTTCACCGACGCCTGACTCCTTACACAGCTTGAACCACTCATCGGAATAGCCACGGGCACGTGCCGAGGCAGGTAGTGCTCTTGTGGGCCACTTCGGAGCACCTGCCTTGTATTTCACGTCCAGCCTTGCGGGCATGTATCCGAGCTTGAAGAAGTCGTGGCTGACAATCTTGTCCGGGCTTGGTCTGTCATCTTCATGGACTAGAAGAGAGCCTACGAGATCCTTCAGCTCAAGGCATATGTCGTTCGTCGTCTTCGCAGGATCCGGCCAGCTGTAATCGCGCGTCTGGAGTTTCTTGTAGATGTCTTCTCTCTTCGGCGCGTGGAACGGCGCCTTTCCAACGGCTAGAGTGTATGCGATGATTCCAATGGCCCAGAGATCGACCTTCTCGTTGTGACCTTTGCCGCCCTTCTCGAGAATCTCGGGTGCAAGGTAGTTTGGTGTTCCGCACATGGTGGTCCTTCGTGCTCCAAGGTCGTTCTGCGAGATCAAGACAGCGGCGAGGCCAAAATCCCCGACCTTGACGTTC
The DNA here is from genome assembly GCF_001883845.1 of Diplodia corticola. Lineage (NCBI taxonomy): Eukaryota > Fungi > Ascomycota > Dothideomycetes > Botryosphaeriales > Botryosphaeriaceae > Diplodia > Diplodia corticola. Next base: position 83,654 of record NW_017971559.1, on the reverse strand, counting down.
ATGTCCTTATCAAGGAAGAGATTCCCGGTCTTCAGGTCTCGGTGGATAATGTTTCGGTGGTGGAGGTACTTGACAGCACCGCATGTTTGGATTAGGAAACGGCGGATCTCAGGCATGGTGAAATGCCTCCGCTTCTTGAGGATATCCGCCAAGGAGCCGTTGTCGCAGATTTCAAGAACGACGTATGTACTGGTTTCGAAGGAGAAAGCGCGGTAGAAATCGACGATGTTCGGATGATGAAGTTTCGAGTGTATTTGCAGTTCCGTGACAAACTACGCCGAACGTCAATAAGACGCGTACAAATACGCGTGTATTTGCATACCTTCTGCGCAAGCTTGGGTGGTTCCATCTTCGACTTGACAATCTTTAGGGCGACTATCCGTCCGGTGGGCTTCCCGTTGTCGAGAAGAGCGGCGCGATGGCAGATGGCGAAGCCACCCTTCCCAAGTTGTTCTGCAGTTTCATATTCAAATCGGTGGGGCTCCCGCACCAGCGATGGGGGCGGGTCGGCGTGGACGGACATTTCGCAATTGTTGTTTGACGACTTGGTGGTTGGGCACAGTCAAGTCGAGGCGGTATGGGAGACCGAGGTTTCTGTTTACCCTACTGCTCGCCCTAGCAACCAGCCACCAGCGGGGCCCCTGCGCCGCCCGCCTGCCAACCAACCAATCCATCCCCGCTAGGCCCGAACTGCAGGCACCACCTACTCTGTACCCAGCGTGCCAGCTTCCCGCCGAGCGCCGAGCATGACGCACCTCCCAGCTCTCCATCGCATGCAAACCGCGTCCCTTCGAACGACAGACAATCCATCGCACTGGGAGCCCACACTCCACGATCCCCACACACCCTCGAGTTCGATGCCTTGAAATTGCCGCCAACTCGTGCCCCACGCGCTTCCCATCAGCTCCGCACGTCAACCACAGGCAGCAGCCATGTCCCTCACTTTAAAGATCGGGTCTCTCTTCATTCGTACACTTGCCAAGCCGATTGCCGTGAGTCTACCGAATCGGCCTCATCAATGCATCGGCTGATAGCGGCTAGAACGGAATAAAACGCAGCGCCCGCAACCATGAAAGCTTCCGACGGACCTGCGTCGCATTCGCACAATCCCTCCATCGTCTCGACGTCCGATGGCGCGTAGGACTGCTACAAGATCCTGCCGTCATAGAACGACAAATCCAAAGGGAGCTCAAGGAAGCCGAGGCAAAGCGACGCGCGGCGCAGATTCCCACAGTCAAGACCGAGGCACAGACAAAGGCAGACGAGGAAGCGCTGGAGAAACAGAAAGAAGAAATCACGGAGAAGCACAAACCCAAGACTCCGAGGGTCAGGCCTCTGGCTGAGAACAAGGCCATTGATATGGGCGCCAACTTCATTTCCGAGGCCTTCATGTTTCTTGTTGCAGGCAGCGTCATTATATGGGAGCAGTGGAGGTCAAGGAAGAAGGCTAGCGACCGCCGGGACGTGGTCGATGACAGGCTGGACGAGCTTTCAGAGAAGAATTCGCAGCTCATGGAGGAGATCAAGCTGCTCAAAGCTCGCGTTGCTCCTGAAGAGGTCGCCCGTGAAAAAGCCCAGAAGGATGCAGAGCACCGCGCCTTGAATGCATCAGCGGCGCGGGCTGCTCCGTCAGAACCATTGACGAAAGAAGTTACACCGCCAGACGAGGAACGCCCTAAAGTCTCGGAAGCTGCAATTTCTCAAGTTCGAAAAGCCTAGAATTCTCGCTGGGGATCACTTCAGTACGGATATTGTACAGTCCCGCCATATGTTCACATTATCTCCTCATGATCACTTGTCGATACCCGAATCTCCTATCCTCTAGAATCAAGCTGCTGGGGAAAAAAAATTATAGACGGTCTGAGGCGTTCTTCGTCGATCAAGGCATTACAGTTCTTTGTTTTCTCTGGCGGGAGGTGGAATAGCTCTCATCCATTGTAAGATAGTATGTGGTCAGCAAAATTGCCGAGTGCTGCAGGTGATGGGTTGTGGCCTGCCTTTGGTGTTCTCGCTGAAACCGGCAGGATCATTCGGGCAGCGCTTTCCCTTCAAACAAAACAGCTCACTTGTGTCTGAGACCTCAACTCCCGTATGATCAAGGCCCTACACTCACTCTCTCCAAAAGTACGCTCTTAGTGCTTCAGGATGTTCTGTACAACTCTCCATCGTCGCAAGTCCTTCTCATCGGCCATTCCAGCTCTCACCGTAAACCCTGGGCTGAATCTACGAGGTGAACGATACCGACCTCCGAAATCCAAGAACCTCACTGACAATCTTTTACAGAGTACTGCCTTAATACCCATGATCTTGCCCTCCCTCTTCCTCGCCAGGGCAGCGCAGACGTCACCCGCACCCTCCGTGTGCTCCTCCTCTCACCCACCTGCGCCGCCCCATCCGCGCTGCCCGCCACCCTCACCCGCATCCAACACTTCGCGGCACTCAACGGTGGCATGGACTCCATCATCATGTTCTTGCTTAACCCAGACTCCTCCGCCGCCACCACTCACACAAGCCCTCACCAACCCGGCCAGCAACATCAACAACAACAGCGACCCCAAATAGGCCTCCACGCCTACGCCCACCTCACCTCCACCCTCCTGACTGACCCCTCCCTCTCCGCCCTCCCCCTTCTTCCCCTCCCATCCACTCCCTCCCTCACCCCCATCCTCCAAACCTACATCCGCACCAACTCCGCCGCCCGCGCCGCGCGCCGCGTCCAAGAGCGCAAGAACAACAAATCCACCACAACCATCGTATCACCGTCAACCACACCACCGTCATCGACCTTCAACACAGCGCTCGATCTCCTGCCGTGGTGCACGGCCGACAGCGCGGCGGCGCCGCTGGGTAGAGACGTGGTGTTCCGTTTGACCGACCTGTTCGGGTCGCTGAGGGAGGTGGCAGCGGTGGCGGTCGCGCATGGAAGCGGAGACGGGGACGGGGACGATGGGCTGCGGGCAAAGGTGGAGGAGATGGTGTTGCTGGTTGGGGAACGGACGGCCGGGGATGTGCTGGATTTTTGGGTGGAGGAGTGGGTGGCTGATTGATTTGCTGGGATATATTTTGCTGGCTATGGGCTGCCTAGTGTTCACATGAGACTTGCTTGTTATGATGGAAGAGGTGTAGCTGTGGAACGGAATGTCTTTAATGGTGGAAATATATCAGATACAAAATTGACGATAGCTAGATGTCAGAGTGCGTTTTGACAATCCTAAAATTTATTAGATCAACAAACTGCAATCTGATTAAAAAATGCATTTATAAGAGAGGGCTATCGTCACTATAAGCGTTCTAACTCCCGCAATGATTTTAAGCAGCAGATTAATGTCCCAATTATGATACATACTTAAACTCCATCTATGCAAAAGCCATCACGGTCATACTTCGTTCGCTAACATCATGATTGGTCATCCCAGCCTTCAACCACCCAAATAACGCCCACTCAATGCAGACAATAGCAATGCTATAAACCATGACAATCGCTGCAGAATCCTAATATGACCGCCGCTGCAGCGGCCTCTGAATTATATCATCCTGACTGATCGGCCTGTCCCCATCGTTGACGACAACAGCCTCGCGCCTGACGCGCCGCCGCGCCACTTCTTCCTCGTTCTCCCTGCTGCTCCGCGCCCGGAGGTGTCTCCTGCCGTGCGGTCTCGGGACGCCCTCCACAACGTGGCTGGTGTCGCTATGGGGCCGCTCTCTGAGCCCGTGAGCGCGCCGGCTCTCCGGCAGACGGTGGCGGTCCCAGACCGTCGTGGCGTCGCCGCCCTCGCGGAGGACACTGCTGCCGGAAGCAGCGCCGGCGCCAGCACCAGCACCCACAGTCCCATAAGCAGCTTCGATGCCATCGCCCGAAGACGGCTCCGGGCGGCTGATGTCCTCGAACAGTGCGGACACGTCTGCCTCGACGAAGGCGTCGAATTCGCCGCCACGTCTTGAAGGCTGTTGCTGCTGCTGCTGCTGCTGCTGCTGCTGCTGCTGCTGCGCCCCGGAGGGACCGTTGTTGTGCTCGGTGGCGGCGACGCGCCCGCCGCCGCCGCCACCCACCGTGATGGTCAAGTCTTGGTCGTCGTTTCCATCGTCAGACGTGACGTCCGCGGCATGGCTGTTGTCGTCGGAAGCATCGTCCCAGTCGGAGCCGTCCACGTGCTCGACCGCCCAGTAGCGGCTCGCCATCTCGCGGCGCATGTCGGCGGTCGAGCGCGAGCGCCCGCCGCGCCCCGCAGCGACGTCGAAGCCCACTTCGACGGCCGCCGTGGCGTCGTCTTCGTTGTTGTTGTTGTTGTTGTTATTGTTGTTGCTGTTGTCGTTGTGCTCCTCCTCCCAATCTTCGAGGTCGATGCCATTGGTCGTACGGATCAGCTGGATGGCGTTGCGCGCGGCGCGCTGGTCCGGCGCGCCGTCGGGCTTCTTGTAGTCGGCGAGGATGCGGCGGATGGTGGACGGGTCGTTGAGGACGCGCGTCGTCACGATGGAGGTGGCGGCTTTGCGGATCTCGAGGTTGGGGTGCTGCGTCGCGAGGACTTGCAGGCTCGGCAGCGGGATATCTGGTTATCGGTGGAGTTAGCGCAACGGTGGTGCAGAGGATGGGGTGGGGCGGATGCGGCGAGAAGCCGGGGGTAATGGTTATACGGCGTACCATCCTCGGTGCCTTGTGCGACGGCGCGCGGCGAGTCGGGGGCGGGCGCAACTTCGGTCAGGTTGTAGACATCGTGCAGGCCGTAGCTGACGCCGCGGACCAGAGCGTAGATGCCTGCGCCTATGCCGAGCCAGAGAACTCTGTCGGGGATGGTGAAGGACATGGTCGCATGGTCGGGGCGTCTGCGTTTCGCGGTCGTGGCTGAGTTTCGCGGAGGACACGTTAGTGAGGCGCTGGTGTTGAGTGGGGAGCGGTCGAATGACGTTTGTCAAGGCTGAAGGCTGGGCGGGCAGCGGGCAGCGGGCAGCGGGAGCTAAGAAGCGCGGGGCCGAAGCGCATCACCCTTGCTTGTTGCCGCCTTAGGCAGGAGAAGGAGCTCAGGCGCCGAACTTCGGTATATCAATAATTGTTTGTCTAGGTACGAGTATTCAAGTTGTCGTGCTTGTCCTGTTTGGAAGCACCCAGGCGATGTGAAACACAGCATCGAGCGTTACTAGATCGCACAGCTCTCAAACTCTGCAACAGCACGACAATTCCCTCCTGAACGGTTTGCAAGACCCTGTTCAGTTTTCATGTCGTCATAGACGTCCGAAGTCGCCCACTTCAAAGCATCACCCGACCTAGCGCTCTTTGCCATTGGTAGCTCACTTGCTTGCTAAGCATTGCGAGATCTCACCGCTTTGATTTCAATCCACTCTTCAAGAGGTTTCTGGACTCGTGTTCAGTAGATTTGGTCTAGAAAATTCTGCGGCTGACAGCAGCTTAAACAGTCGGGTCGGCATCTGGTCGGAACTCCGTAGAAGTTGTGGTTGCGGAGTTCGTTTATTGCGGCAACCTGCAGCTGCAAGATCAACATCTTTGTGAGACGACCTGGGTCGCATAGCTGTTTGCACAGGGCAGCTGATCTTCTTGCACTTTGTAAGAGGAGCAACCCATGTGATCCGTACAGGAGCACGCGATGTCGTAGCATTGAAGACCGTTGACGTGTCACTTCTGAGTCAAGATACTCCGACGACGATAATTAGCCCAAGAACCTGCGAAAATCCAGGTCAGAATGGAGTTCCAAACTCGGCGGTCTGGAGCTCTCAAGGCTGTGCCGATCTGCTTCTTCAGGATCTTGATGGCGGCAGGCGCCCGTTGTGTGTCCGACTGGCTGGAAGTGAGATGGAATCCGGAGCTGATGCCGCCGCGTGTCCGTTGCCGGAACCGATCTCGCTCGCAGATCCGACCAAGTCACTGCACAGTCGCGCGAGCTGTCCTCGTTGATCGGGAGTAGAAACCACATAGCATGGAGATTCCAATATCTGCAGACGAGCCTGACTTGTTGGTGCGAAATCCTCGTGTAGCAGTGTTGTGCGAAGCGTTATCCGTACAGTCTCGACCATCGAGAAACACCGGAGTTCGGAGTTTCCTCCCTACCCCTTGGCCCTTGCGGTGTCGTGTGCTAAATAACAGATCAGATCGATGCCTAAAACTGCCTTTGCTGAGACGTTCAAGTCCGAGCTGAAGCGCAATCGCCTCGGAGCAGATGGGCTGTTCGCAGTGGTGTGTTCGTTGCGTGGTTAGAATCCCTTGCCTGCTCAGCACGCGCAAATAATGATGTGGGCTCGGCGGTACAGCAGGCGCAGGTGCAGGCGCAGGTGCAGGTGCAGGCGCAGGCGCAGGTGGATTGCGGGCAGCGCTCCCGGGGGCAACGCAGTGGCCCGAACGCCCGGCGCCGCGCTATCGATAGCCATTAATACATTGCCCAAAGACTACTGAGGGCCTCCACTTTACCACGCACTCCTCTCATTCCACCCGCCTTCCCTCCACAACACCCACGCTCGCCGTCGCCTGCGTCCCAAACATCGACACTACCGCGCAACCCGCCGTTGCAGACGCCCACCGCCGGCCCGCTCTCTAGCACGCGCCTCGACGCGTCGTCGTTCGGCAGCATGGGGCTCTCCAAAACCACCCGCATCTCCATACTGCTGGGGATTGATAGCGCTTTCTTCTTCCTGGAGCTCATCGTCGGTATGTAGCGCGCTGTCGTCACAACTGCCTCTCAATAACGTTCCGCAGGCTATTCCGTCCACTCGCTGGCGCTGGTGGCGGACTCCTTCCACATGGTTCGTATCTCCGAACCCAGACATACCTGCCTCTGCTGACGTCAATGTAGCTCAATGATGTGCTTTCCCTTTGCGTTGGTCTTTGGGCTGTGCGAGCCGCCAATGCAACGAACCATTCGCGAATGTTCACCTACGGCGTAAGCTTTGCGCGACTCGAAATAAAATTGGAAGAAAAAAGATGCGCTAACCCCGTCGCAGTTCCAACGCGCCGAGACTCTCGGTGCCCTGATCAACGGTGTTTTCCTCGTCGCTCTGTGCCTGTCCATCTTCCTCGAAGCCATCCAACGTTTCGTCGAGCCGCAGGAAGTCGGAAACCCTCGACTTGTTCTGATTGTCGGATGCTTTGGCTTGGCTTCCAATATCCTCGGCTTGTTCCTTTTCCACGATCACGGCCACAGCCACGGCGGACACGGCCACTCTCACGGTCACGATGAACTCGGTTCAGCCGAGGAGGGACACAGCCATGCGGACCATGCTGTCGATGCTATTGCGGATGAGCGAGGAAATGTCGTGGATGTTTTGCCTGAGAGCAGATTCGGGAACTGGCCCTCGAGCCAGGGTATGAAGCGGTCATCTAAGGACTCTGGCAATTTTGGAGAAAATTCGAGCGAGGGTACGGCCAGGCCTTCCTCTGGCGCAAGCCGCCAGGTCCGGCGTCACAGCCGGTCGAGGTCGAGGAGTGGCTATGGCGGGTTCGGAGACCTACCCGTTCACCCAGCTTCCTTCAGGAACGAGATCATCAATGCGGCGCGCATGGATTCCGTTGAATCCGAGGAGTCTTCGGATAGCGATGGTAACGAAAATGGCGCTGCCGAAGGTTCGGCCCCTACGGAGAACTCCCCACTCTTGCAAAAGAGCAACGTCAAGAGCTCGATTAAGCGCAAGTCCAGCCACTCGCACAGCCACTCGCACGATTTGCATGGAGACCACAAGCACAACCAGCCCAAAGATAGCGGAAACGGCGGTGGCCACGGTCATTCTCACGATCTCAACATGCGCGGAGTATTCCTCCATGTCATGGGTGATGCTCTCGGAAACATTGGCGTGATTGCTTCTGCTCTCATCATCTGGCTTACGGACTTCTCGTGGCGTTTCTACTCGGATCCCCTCATCTCCTTGATCATTACCGTCATCATCCTGTGCTCGGCTATCCCGCTGTGCAAAGCGGCTTCCCGCATCCTGCTCCAGGCTGCGCCGACCAGCATCAATGTTGAAGATATCGAGAGCGACATTCTTGACCTTCCTGGTATCATCAGCTGCCACCACCTCCACGTGTGGCAGCTCAGTGACACCAAGCTGGTTGCTTCTCTACATGTGCAGGTTGCTCACGACTTCAAGGGTCAAGGGTCCGCGCGCTACATGGAGCTTGCGCGTGCTATCCGGAGATGCCTGCACGCATATGGCATCCACTCGTCCACTATCCAGCCCGAGTTCTGCCTCAACGAAGGACACAACCACAACGCCTCTGATCACAGCGACAACAGCTCCTGCGACGGCGACCCGAACTCGAGGAGCACCACGGTCAGCAAGAAGCTCAGCAAGAAAGCAAGCAAGCCTGGAAGTCTCCGCAGCGAGGCGGAGACGTGCTTGCTCGCTTGTGGGGATGCTTGCGGTGACGGTACTCAGTGCTGCCCCCCCAAACCCACCGAGGAAACCGATGGCGACGACCACCACCACTAAAAACAATCGCCGTCAGGCACTCCGCTTCCTTGTCCTATTTTAACAGCTCCTGCGTCAAGTTTTGGATACATGGTTTTTTTTGGGACTTTGGTACGGTTCCTGCCAAGAAAACCGTTCATTTCTCTGTTGTTCGGGAAAGATACCCCATTTTCACAGTTTCCCTCTCGATGAGTAAATCGGCGTGCATCAGGCCACTCCTTCCCCGGTCGTCTACCTGACGAGGCACATGTAACACAAACAAACTTCTTTGGTAAGGTTCAGGTGTTGGTCATAGACTTGGCTATTGCAGTCTTGGTGGTGGTTCCACGTCATCGTTTTGGAAAAGCAGCTGTTCCTTCGTAAACTTCATCATCGTAGCGGTTTTCAGTTTGACATCTGATAGTCGACCCCGGTATAGCATGGGCAGAGTCAGATTTACCAACCCCCTAATTTGTACCACTACCGAAACATCGGTTTTCTTTCATTGGCTCTACATCTGGTGCGTAGCATGTATGACGGGGCGGGTGCGCCCTCAATCAAAGGCGTTATCTTGAGTTACTTCTGTGCACTTGAAATAACCGTTGGGCACGCCCCGCAGGCAAAACCATGATCCTTCAAGGCTAGAACGGTCTGTTGGCGTATGCGGCTCGCCCACATGGATCCAGACGCCAAAACGGAGGCGAGCGCCACAAAGATGGACAGAGCACCGGGGGAGGGGCCAGACTAATCGATCTCGATTTCGCCTATATATCAGTGCATGGGAGATCTTGGGAGACATGCAAGCATTCGCTCGGTGTCAGCGTGGTGGCGGCGGCGAGAGTGGAGTGCTGAATGGAAGGGATTGGAGAGGCGCATGGCGGGTGATTTGATGCACGCAGATCGACGCATGGGTCAGAGCTCACGAGCCCACATGCGATCGGCCGCTGAGGGCTGTGAGGGCTGCACCGGACGCACGAGCTGGTCGTTGGAGCTGCGGCCACGAATGGGAAGCGGGCCTAGCGGAGATGCAGCCGCCAGCTAGCAGGCATCGCGGGGCTGCGGGGCTGGTCGCTCGTGGCTCCCAGCACACAAGGTGACGTGCAGCAAAACGAAAACGCGGGCAGCACGCAGCTGCATCGAGTGTAGAGCTGCGCCAAAATGACGTCGTGCCCGGTCCAGCCAGTGCGCCGCTTCCTTGCTCTGATCCTCGATTCAATCACATCACCATTCCGTCTACCTACCCTCAACACACAGCCTCCCCTCGCTGTCTTGAAATCCCCGCACCCTCGACGAGTCTCCAGAGGCGACCAACGACAATTCCCGCCATTGCCCGACTCTTCTCGCGATAATGGTTTCGCTCTGGGGTTCCAACAAGGACGATGACGCGAACGGCTCCGAGTCTGGGGCCCCGCGCCGGAGCGACGACGGTCCTCCCAGAAGGTCTTACGACGAGCGCGAACCTGATGAGCGCACACGACTCTTGCACCACCCTCATGCGCCCAATTCCGATGGCTACTTGGATCCCGATGATCCCGCCGTACGTATCGCCTAACAGTGCAGTGAAGCTCCTGCTGATCTTAGCAGGTCTCGCCCTACAACCTCTGGAGCGTGCGCTTCACCCGCTACCTTACCGTTCTTTTCCTCATAATCTCCTTCTTGTGGTGGGTGCTGCTTCTGGTCTGCATCTTCGTCTCGCCGCCCGGCATGCACTCGCGCGGTTCCGGATTCTTCGACTTCTCCTTCACCTCCCTGACCGTCGGCAACCTACTGGTGGCCCTCCTCTTCTTCTCCGCACCCTCGGGCGCCATGCGCATCAGCGCCGGCATCGTTGCCGGCGTCCTACTCATCGACATGATCATCGTCCTAGCCGTCCCTCGGATACGGGTTGAGGAAGGCTGGATCGGTATTGCTTCCGTCGTGTGGGCAGTAGTGATCGCCGCATGGTGTGTCATAGCCGATCGTATCGTGGCTTGGGGAAAGGCTGAAGAGGAGGAACGCCTGACTGGTCGACCCGAGACGCGGAGGACACTGAAGGAGTGGATTGCCGTGCTTCTTTCGACCACTATCCTGATCATCTTCGTGATCATCACCATACTGATGACGGGCACCCTCGGCCTTCGCTCTCGCGATGCGACGTTATCGATGGATGGAGAGAGATACTTGGTCGATGGTGACAAGTACGCCGTCCACCTCGCCTGCGTTGGCAACGTCACGTACACGCACGACAAGAAAGAACCCACTGTCCTGCTTGAGGCTGGCGAAGAGCCGTCAGAGTACGATTTCGAGCATTGGGTCTACAATGCCATGCAGAACGGCACCATCAGCCGCTACTGCTACTGGGACAGGCCTGGGTATGCTTGGTCAGACAACGCACCTTCTCCACACTCGGCTGGTATGTCGGCCGACGCGCTGTCGGAGGCTCTGGCCCGCGCAGGGGAGGAAGGCCCCTGGATCCTCGTCTCCGCCGGTACCGGTAGCATCATCAGCCGCATCTTCTCCTCGAGGCATCTGCGGGACGTCGTCGGTCTAATGATGATTGACCCCATGCACGAGGACCTGCTACACAGGCTGTCTTCGCCCGGCCGTGGCTTCTTGCTCTGGGGCTGGGGTGTCATCTCGCCGCTCGGCATCGAACGGCTCGGTGGCGCCATCTTCAGCGGCCGCACGCGCGAGGACCGCGTGTACGGTCGCAATGCGTACCAGAACGGCAAATACATCAAGGCGCAGCTGCAGGAGAATCTCGTGGCGGACTCGCTCACCAAGAATGAACTGGTCAGCAGCCGCGCGATCCAGGAGCGCAACGCGCCGGTTGTGGTTGTCAGCTCTGGCATCGAAACGAGAAGGGACAGCGAGTGGGAGCGGAAGCAGAGGGATCTGACGCATCTGACGGACAACCTAGTCGATTGGACGGTCGTCAACAAGGCGCCGCATCGGGTCTGGCAGACGCTGGAGGGCAGGCAGGCGATGGAGAAGAGCCTGAAGAAACTGGTGAAGGCGGCGGCGGCGTACGACTTGCCGTGGAGAAGGTACTAGGTTTGAAAGCGGAGGTAATGTGCTGCAGGCATGAGTTGGAAGGAAGGAAATGGCAGACTGTTGATTTGGACTTTGACTCACAGGGCATACACTGGACCGGTTACGCAGCCTGGAGTTTGAGAGATTTGAAACAAGGGCATGGTATTATTGTTTTTTTTTCTCGTTCTTACTAGTAATTTACTTCTTTCTACCTGTAATCAACTCTGGCCTTCAACTGTTCCCGGGAGAAAAAGGGTGTCTCACCGCCGAGGCGGACACGGCATGCATGCAGATTGTTCCCCCACTCCCGTGCCTCGTGTCGCTGCTGGACCTGTGCGATGGAGCTGGCCCATTAGTCAGTTATCCGGGGAGCTCGGAATATCATGTCAGGTGACGTCATAAGGAGTCAACGTCCCCCTTGGGTTTCCGCTCGGTCGCTCATCCGTTCCAGACGGTCAAGTATTTATCGCATGCTCTTAAGACTATTCCAACATCTCCTTGGCGTTTACGACTCCACGAATACACCTCCTCTCTCCACATTGGACTCGACCGAAGTGAACGAGTCAGGCAGGAAGGCTAGGCAAGACAGGCAACACCCGGCTGCCCGAAAATCAGCACGAGTCCCGACGGCTTTCCGAGACGCGATTGACTTCGGCGATCGGCAGCAGTGATACTCACGCCATCCTTCCTTTCTCAGAAAGGACCAGAACAACAAAACTCCCGGCCCCGCCCCGATTAAGGAACAACCCATCCATCCTCCCGATTTCCTCATCTTCAACCCATTCGAATGCTCGGAAAAGAATCAGAATAGAAAAAGGACTGGAACACCTAGAGCAAATACCGACCGACCCGCCGACGCCGACGCCGACGACACGTCACAGAGCAAACGAAACGCCAAAAAAAAAATCCAAAATCAAAAGCAAATCAACAAAATAAATAAATAAAAACAAACAAACAAACACACGGGAAAAAAAGACCCCAACCATGTCCACCGCCGCCGACGCCGCCGCCCCCTCCGCCGCCAACCCCCACGACCGCGCCACCCTCCTCCGCCACCGCGCCCAAGCCTTCTGCAAAGCGCTCCTCTCCCCGCCACCCCCTCGCGACCTCATCTCCCAATTCCTGGTCAAGCCGCCGCCGCCGCCGCCCGCCCCGGCCGCAGACCCGTCGTCGGGCTCGCAGTCGCCGGGCTCGCCGCCGCAGCCGCAGCCGCAGCCCACCATCCTGGAGCACGGCCCGCACTGGGCGACGAGTCAAGGCCGCCTCCCGTTCGTCGGCACGCCGTTCGTCGGCGCCGCGGCGTGCGAGCGGTACTTTGAGCTCCTCGGCGCGTCGCTCCGGATGCATCTGGACGAGGGCTCGTTCCCGGGCGGCGACGGGTTCGTCGTCGACGTCGAGGCGGACGCGACGGCGGGGGGGAGGGGCGTGGGCGTGAGCGTCGATGCCACTGGTCATCATCATCATCACCACTTTCATCTGTGGGAGCCGGCGAAGAAGGTGGCGCAGGGGTTGCTGTGGCACGGGAGCGGGAACCCGAACGGGGCGGGCGGGCTGAATCACGGGTTGAAGGGGACGGTGACGGTGGTGGGGAGGGGCACGTTCGAGAGCGTGAAGACGGGGCGGAAGTGGCGGGAGGAGTTTGTGTACGTGCTGGGGGGTTGGGATGGCGAGGGGAGGTTTGAGAGGTGGGAGATTTGGGCGGATCCGTTGAGCGCGTGGGTGGCGGTCGGGGAGGGGGAGGTCGAGGGGTGGCCGAAGGGGGAGTTTGCGAAGGCGGAGGGGGTGAGGGAGGTGGTGTAGGATGGTGGTGGTGGTGGTGGTGGTGACGATGGTGACGATGGTGGATGTGTGTTTTGTGGGGTTTTTTTTAGATGCATAGAGGTTAAGAAACGGGGTGGGCGTGTCAGTCAATAGAGTCGAGTACTTGGGCGAATTGCGGCAGTGAGACTGTGACAGATTATATAGGTATCCAGCGAATGAACGGCCGATTGAAGCTGTTGGCCAGTCCATACAAACAAGTGCAGCATGGAGGTTCCCGCAGCGCCGCTGCTTTGGACGACGCAGTCAAACCATGACAACGACTCACGAAGAAAAGAAAAGAAAAAAATGTACAGCCACGGCGCAGTTCCTCGGGCAAAAAATCAGTCACAGCCAGAGGCAGCATCCAAATCTTCTCCGGGATGGCGGTCGCTCTTTCCCTCCTAAATCTACGGCCAAACGACCACCCACGCGTACCCGACGCGCGCACAACACAAGTACCAGTCGGAAACCTCCACATCAACCTTACACGAGATAGCGAATCCCCCGCCGACCCGTCCCGCGTGTCACGCGCGGCACCCAGATCTGCCCATGGCCGCGCCTCCTGCAAACCCAACCCCCTCTGGCTCGGCGCCCGACATTGACATGGCGGACGGCAACGGCGAATCGTCGTCATCGTCGTCATCTTCTCACGAGAACGGGCAGGAGCCGCGTTCACTCAGCGACGTGTTCTTCCAGCGCGCCGCAGTCGAAAACAACGACGTCGCGTTCGAGATGTACGAGATGCTCAAGGAACTGGAGGCAAAGATGGCGGCGGACAAGCGAGACGTGGCACGGCAGATGACTGAGATGGCCGAGAGGCTGCGCGGCCGCCATGGGAAAGACGGACCGTCGGTCGACTTGCAGCGGGGTTCCGACGGCGAGCCGTGGGTGCGGGCGGATGAGCGAAAGAAGCTCAGGGACGAGAATGCGGCGTTGAGGGAGGAGCTCGAAGCCCTTCGCGAAGAATGCAAGACCAACAGTGCGGCGATTGCGAAGCTCGAGCGGTTCAGCGGAAAGGAGGAAACCATTGTTCGCGCCATCAGGAGGCGTCAGCTGGAGAATGAAAGCAACACGAAGGCGGTCGACGGCCTCGAGGGGGAAGTGAAAGCGGCAAAGGAGGCACTCGCGGAGCTCGACGAGTTCAGCAGGAACGGTATGAGACGTCATGATTCTGAGAACGTGGCAATCAGGAAAGAGGGCAGGGAGGTCAAAGATGCGGTCAAGGAGCTTCGTGAACAGAGCAAAGCCAATCGAGAGGGCCTCGATCGGGTCAGCAGAACGTTTCGAAGGGAGATCAACGAGTTGAAACGGGAGGTTGGAACGATGAGGAACAAGTCGGTAAGTCACAGTCTCCAGACTAAAGTGAAGGCCTCCTGTAACTATGATAGGATGAAGGGGTAGTCAACGACTGCTTCGACGCGGAAAGCACCATACGAGTGGCGCCACCTGCAAGACGGCAATCCACTAGCACAAGGACGCCCACGAAGCCCGCTGATAACATCGAGGTTAGCGATGCGGCGTTCCTGGACAGGGTCAGCTACAACGCTGCGGCAAGCATGACCAACGATGCCCGGACGAACGCATTCATCAACTATCTCATGCAAGAGTTCGAAGTGAAAGGTGGCGCCAGGGTGTCACATAATCACCACGCCAAGGCTCGGTTCAGGGACTATGCGATGCTGCACGAGTCGAGCCTGGTGGCAGGCGACAAGCATATCATAGGGCGGACTGAGCGCAACTTTTGGGCCGGTTGCGACTTGACTTGGGCGCTGAATGGTGATACTCTCGACAAGTACACACAGCGTCGGGAGGCTTACGGCCTTGGCTACCACTGATCCGACATGGGGTACTTTTGTTTTTGTCGTGTGAGAGAAGGTTTCAAAGGCAGCACGTGGGAACGGTAGTTGATAAAAAACATTTCATCCTATTCTACACCTCTCTTACGTCGGTTACCGCACGAAGCGATATAATACTACTCCTTGCCGTCCGGCCTATCAGAGCACGCCAAGAGTGGACGACCGTTTCCCCGCCGCTGGCGACGTCACCGCCTGTGGGAGCGGGCATCTACATCTCCCCCCTCTCAACGCCCGCCATCTCAGTCCGAGGCATGCGGGTATAAAGAAAAAAGCGACATCCACCTAACAATGCACAGAAGCAACCGAGACGACGAGCCGACCCGCGCCGGGCATGGTGGTAGTACTAGTGCTCCTCCGCGACGCTGCTCCACCCGAAACGCCCAATCGAACCGAAGCGCTGCGAGCACGCCATCGATTCCCGGTCGTCCCATCAACGATCCACCACCACAAGCCCGCCATCGTCGTCACCGACTCCGTCGCGTGTCGTCGGAAGCAGAGTCGGAAACGGGACCGAGAACAGCAGCAGCGGCGAACGACACGGCCCTCGCCACGCCCAACGACCGCGAAGCCACGGAGCTGGCGCCCCTGCCATCATCGTCATCGTCATCATCATCATCACCGTCATCGCGGTCGTGGGACTCGGCGTCGCAGCGGCGGGTCGTCGGTGGCGTGGGGGAAGAGGAGGTGGACGAGGACCACCAGGACGTGCCGGATGATGAGCCTGCAGGTCGTCCGAGGCCGCTGCCGCCGCCGTCGGAGGCGCCGACGTGTACGGATGAGTGCAGCGTGCGCGAGCGGCGGAAGCTGAGGCTGACGAGACAGGAGGTCGGGTGGTGGGATGTGGCGACGAGGTGGTGGCGGAGGCAGGTCAGCGTGACGGTGCCGGCGGGCGGGATGAGGGATCATCTGGGTGAGTGGTGCAGACGTCGAAGATGTTATTGCTCAGTAGCAGCTCGGGCGTTCGTTCTCATGTCAGTGACGAATTGCTTGACCGCCGCCGCCGCGGAGAGAGAGAGAAGTGCCCCAAGGCTGCTAGCAGACGACTTTTCTAAACAGGTCAAACAAAGCCGTTTTTTTTTTTTTTTGCTAACATACTGCCGCATGATCCCGTATGCCGACAGCCCTCGAGCGCACCTTCCTCGGCTACCTGCGCACCTCCATCGCCCTCTCCATGACGGGCGTCATGATCGCCCAGCTCATGCGCCTGCAGCACGCCCCCAACCCGGACCCGCGCTACGGCTACCACGCCCTCGGCAAGCCGCTCGCCGCCGTCTTCATCACCGCCGCCATCGCCGTGCTCATCCTCGGCGCCTTCCGCTTCTGGCGCCAGCAGAACGCCATTGTGCGCGGCAAGGTGTTTGCGGGCGGGTGGGAGATTCTTGCCATCATGATAGGGAGTACCATTGTGAGTAACTGTGGTTTTGTTCCTGTTTGTCATCGTTTACATCGAGGGGGAAGGGGAGAAACCTGGACTGACTTTATCTGCGTTTTTTTCTTCTTCTTTTTCGTAGCTGACGACCACCGTGTTTGGACTGCTTCTGGCGGTTGATATCAAGAAGGCATTAGAGGGCAGTGGGTGACGTGTACTCGAAGTCAGAGAAGTACTTTCCCCCCTCCCAAGTGTGCATATATCGTGTTGACAACAACTGAATTGGGTTTGATTGATTGATTCTTCCCCCTTAAGAAAAAACAAATAGCCTAGAAAGTGTATAAGACACTGCGATGTTCTAAACGGCCTACTTGGGTTTATTTGTGAGTCAAGAGGAAGCGTACTGCGGCTGTAAGGTGGTGTTGCATCACGATGGAAAGGTATTGAATGTTTGGTGCTCGAAGTCGACGCAGCTTCCTACGCTGAAGACGTCTCTACTTAGACGCTTGCTATGGAGGGAAGTAAGAAAGACTAGCCAATTCGTAATCCTTTTTAAGCAAGCCAGTCCACGCCGTCAAGTTCCATAAGCCTCCCGCTTCACTCGTCGTCGTCGTCGTCACTGTCAACACGATCCCACCACTCAATATCCGCCTTCATGCGATCCAGGATCCCGCGCAACTCGACGGCTTCCTCGTTCCACGTAGCCTTGCCGTCGGCGCAGCGCCTGCCATACGCGGCGAGGAAGCTGTCTAGCATCTCGTACTTGTCGTGCTCGACGTCGGCGTCGATGGCACCGAGGGCGGCGATGGCGGTGGCGGCATCGCCTTGGTTGTGCTTGCTCTTCTGCTGGAGCTTCTTGGTGATGGAGGCCAGGTGGAAGGAGAGCTTTTGCACGCTCTGGTGGGTGCGCTCAATGTCGTACTCGATCTGGGACTGTTGGCCGAGCGAGAGTTACATGGGACAGAAGTTAGGCGGATCGAGGTGGGTGACTGACGGTCGTGGAAGTAAGAGGCGAAGAGAGAAAGAGAGAGAGAGAAAAAACATGACGACAAAAGCAAGGAAGAAAGAGAAGGAGGGGGGGAAGGCGAAAGGAAGAACAAAAAGAGACCGCACATACCAAGACGCCCTCGTCGTTCGCCATCACAACCTTCATAATCAACCACACCATCCTCGTATCCCTCTCCTTCATCAGCGACGACGACGACGACGCCGCCGCCACCGCCGCCTCAATCGCCTCCGCAGACTCCTCCATCGAATCGAGATAGTCCGTCACCAGCTGCGCGGCCGTCCTGTGCCGATCCAGCATGCCCACGAAGCCCGGCGGCACATCCGCGCCCGACGTACTGTCCCATTCGCATTCGCTATCGTCGTCGTCGCCATCGTCGTCTTCGCGGTGGTCATCGTCATCAGCATCATCACGACAGCCGCCCTGCTCCACCACGCCGCCGTCATGTCCAGCCAGCTCGGCGTCGGCGTCGGCGTCGGCGTCGGCACAGTCGAGACGGCTACGCTTGGCCGCAGGACTTCCGGTCTTCTCCTTCCTCTTCTGTCCGCGGCCACGAACGCCACCGTCGCCCAGATCGACGGACGCGCTGCTGCTGCTGCCGGGGTGGTTGTGGTCGTGCTCGTCCGGGGAGGCGGAGCGCGCCGGAGCCGGGCGCTTGCCGAGTGTCTTTGAGCTGGCAGTATTGCTGCCGCTGTTGCTGCCGCTGTTGCTGCCGCTGTTGCTGCCGTTGCCGCCGGTAGTGGGGTTGGCGATGGGAGAGGCGCTGACAGTGGCGCTGGCAGTGGTGCTGGCAGTGGCGGCGGCGAGGTTGGCGGGAGCAGCAGCAGCGCTGGTGGCAGCGGGGTTGACGGCAGCGTTGGGGGTTGCAAGCGTAGTGGCAGTGGCTGGGGTGGCGGCAGCGGGGTTGGTGGAAGCAGCAGCAGTGGGGTTGCTGTCGCCATTGCTGTTACCATAACTGTTGGTGGTGCGGTCGCCGAGGACGTGGACGATGGCGCGCTTGAGGGCGTCGTGGACGACGGCCTCTTCCGTCGCCGCCGGGTGGTTGGCCGTACCAGTCGTCGCGACGTGGGAGCCGTCGTTGGCGAAGCCAGCCTCGCTGGCCGCGGTGGTGAGCAGCTCGTCGTCGTGGCCGCGGGAAGAAGACGGCGAGGCCGAGCCGGACGTGATGTGGGTGGCAGCGAGGGCCATGGTAGCTTTCCTGAGGTCTTCGATGACCCTGTCAACCGTGGCGGCGACGTTGGCGGTCTTCTGCTGCGCCTCGGCCTCGGCCTGGGAGTCGTGGTGGCCGTCGTGGCCGTCGTTCGCGTTCTGCATGGCGTGGGTGTCGCCAGCGGGGGAGGCCAACGCCAACGCCAACGGCGAAGGCGACGCCGACGCCATGGTGGCGGACGGGCGCGCGGTGGTATTGTTTTTGCCATGCGGGCGTGACTCGGTGGCCGCGAGGGCCTCGTCCGCGATGGCGATGGCGCGGTCGAGCATGTCGGACGTGCTCATGGAGTTCGCCATTGTTGCCGGGAAGCAAGCGGTGGGCCGGCGAAACTTGTTGGGTGTAAGGTGGAGGGAGTCGGAGGGAAGAAGAGGGAAGAAGGCAAACTATTTATAGGCCATGCGTGCTCGGTCAGTGAGTGTAAAAGCATCACTGCGCACCCTGGTGGGTGCCAAAGGTGACCCGAACCCACATGAATCTCTCCGACACGAACCAGGCAAGCATATCTAGCCTGAGACCAGACTACACATCTATCCTCCCGGCATCCCGGTGGCAGGTGGAATCGAACCGAACCTTTTTCAACATGACGAACTCACTTGAATTCTCCACCAACATGGAGCACACGAGCCTGTCTGACTTGATACCAGAGACGCACGCACCCACCACCACCTACACCCTCCTAACCTCCTTCGCAACCGCATTGCACAGCTCGACCCTCACCCCCGCCCCCGTCAACACATGTATCCACAGCCTCTGCGTATCGCTCAGCCTGTCATTCTCGCTCTTGACCTCCGCAAACATGACCTCCCCGCGATCGGGACACCACAAAAACAGATCGGGCACGCCCCCGGCCCTCTGCCCATACTCCTGCGCCACGACCCTGCACACCGCCGCCAACGCCTCGCCGCCAAAGCACTCCGCGATCTCCAGCAGATCCCCCAGGTCGAACCCCCAATCGAGCCCGACGACGCACGTGCGGCGCTCCGCGTGCGCGTCCCACACTCCGCGGATCAGTTGGGCGGCGCCGCCGTTGGCGATGCGCGCGAGGCGGTGGTCGACGGCGGAGCGGCGCGCGGCGAAGAAGGCGTCCGTGTGCAGGTCGAGCGGGCACGTCTGGAAGGGGGTCTGGAAGACGTGCGGCACGTACGCGAAGAGCACGTCGTAGAAGAGGTAGGCGAACAGCGTGCGCACGATGCCGCCTTCGCTGTGGAAGCCCTTCCAGCCGCCGCCGCCGCCCCCGCGCGCGCGGTAGTGCGATAGGCACATGGCCTCGACGCTGCACTCGCCGCCGCCTTCGCGCTCGTCGAGCCAGACGGTGCGGCGGATGGCGGCGCCGCGGCGGTTCGTCGTGGTGGTGGTGGTGGTGGTGGTGGTGTTGGTGTTGTTGTTGGGGTTTGGCGTCGGCGACCGCTCGATGCGGATGCCTTCGATCGTCACTTCGACTGGGGTGGCCAGCCGGACGTGGCTGAATGAGTGCTGGAAGCGTTTGGCAATCTTGAGCGCTTTCTCGAGCTTCGTGACGCGCTTCTGGAGGTCGTAGTGGTATATCTGGTGCACCAGGTGGTCTTGCAGTCCTTCCTCGCACGTCTGAAGGGCGATTTGTCTCCAATGCCGCTTCTGCGACTCCTCACCGAGCCCTTCCGACGGCATCAGAGCTGCCATGTAGTGCTCTTCCAGTAACGCCTTGCGTTGGTACCAAGCGCCGCGGCGTGACACATGGAACAAACGCTGGGTGAGCAGCTCTGTCAACAGTTCGTGTTCCCGCTTGTGTTGTTTGAATTTCCCGAGTACATAGGTGGCCTTGTGCACGATACGAGTGTACACCCAGGCAGGAGACAGTCGTCTTAAGTAGGCACCCTCGCCGCTGATGTATATGCTATCTTCCTTGGCTTGTTCTTCCTGGAGCAGCACGAGCCAGCGGGGGTACACCTCTTCGAACAAATCGAGGATCAGTTGCAGATCTCTCGGGCCCGGCGTGCCGTTAAACTCCAGGATGTTGTCAACCCGGAACTGTGTTCGCAGTGATGCCTCAAACTCAAGCAACAGGGCCCGGGAAGCAAAGACGTTTGCCGATCTGGATACGACGTAGTCTGGGAAGTTGCGCCGTGATATCCTGGCCAAGATGATGGTCGTCAGAGACTTTTCAGTCCATTCCGTGGAACGGTAGAAGACCAAGTGGACTCGCTCGAACAGCTTCAGCGCCGGCGACGAAAGTCGTATGCAGGGACCCGTCTCAGACATGATCTTCCGTACCCAATGGGCGTCCCGATTCGCGTCCTCCGGCAAAGGCGTGTTCTCACGTGTCGATGCGCTATCTGGATCGCCGTCGGCTGATTTCGTGGACGCGTCGGTGTCAGACCGTTTCAGGCCTACCCATCCAAGACCCGTTTGTCTTTGGCTTGCTTTCCGGAAAGATCTGAGAAGATCCTGTTTATTCTTGCCTTGGACCTTGGCATCTTTTGCCAATGCTTTAAGCTCGTCCAGCTTCAGCAACGACGACGCTTCTTCAAGCGTGTCGATGTGGTCTTCGGATCTGTCCGCGAAGGAGAACGATGGGCCTAAGGCTGTGCCTTCTGGAGGTTCGAGCTCGCCTGGGTTGCTTTGCGCTGGGGCTTTCGAGTCAGGCAGGGGTCTTGCTTGCTGCAAAGCCGCGATTGCCACGTCAAGATCAGCAATATCGCTGTGATATCCCAGCCTGTTGATGCGGTGCCAGGCCGACGTTTTCCGGAGAAAGAGGCGGACGTATCTGCGGAGCCCATGAGTTTTTCTCTTACAGGTGGAGGAAGACGGGCATACAGATACTGCGCCTCGTAGTCCAGAGCGCGCCATTGCGAGAAGACTTCCATCTCGGCCTCATCAAAAAGGTGGCGCTCTTCCTCCAGAACGGTATCCAACGCCAGGTTGAAGGCATCGACGTATATAGAGCTTCGCCCTTTGACCCACTTGCCCTCCCTCAGTCGGCCATCCTGGTCAAGTCGCTCAGCATCTTCGGAAGCTCGCTGTATCTCGTAGGCCTCAATGGCCTCCTTGTCCGTTTCAACCGGCGGCAAAGCGCTCTCGAGATCGGTGCGGGCCACTGGTGCTGGCGCATCCACATCCTCCTCGTCGTCGTCGCTCTCAGCGTCTGAGTCGGGAATCACGCTTCGGGCCGCAGGCTTCGGCGAGTCGGGGCAGTGCGCGTAGTCTGAACCAGCATCGCCGGCCTCCCCGCGCTTAATGCGCTTCAGCGGACGCGCGGGAGCGTCGTCGTCGTCGTCGTAATTGGTCGACTTCGGGTGGGGGATCAGCGTGGTCTGCTTCTTGCCCAGCATTTGGTTGTGCGTGGACGGGCTTCGTTGCTGGAGAACCATTCCGCCGTGGTCGCAAGAAAGCGCGGGTGCATATCGCGGGAAAATGTGCCAGAAGGCGACGCGGGGAATTGCTTTGACGGGAGTGGTGAGGTCAGACTGCAGCCTGCAGCCTGCCGTCACGCGCTAGTGCCAGTCGCCACGACGCGTGGGCACGTGAGTTGGGCGGCGCTTGCTCGTCTTTCGTTTCTTGCATCCACTTGCACTGCGAGGGGGAGAGTGGAGACGGTGTTGGAGGTTGCACCAGAGGAGACAAAGAAAGGAGGCTGAGCAGCTGCGCCTTGTTGCTGACGATGCGTGTTCAAAGAACGACCTGGACGCCGGGATTGTGGACTTACTTCGCACTGTCGATCAAGGAGTCAGGAATGGAGATCATGCGAGGAATCATGTCGGTGGATCCCCCGCGTGCAAAGCTTGGGTCGCGAGGGGTAAGAGAAGTTTATCAGCTGCCACTTGGCCATCAACGACGTGGAAGAAGTACATTGGCGCAATCAGAGCGAAGAGAAAGGCAGAGATGAGTCGTCATGAAGTCGTTGCATGCATTGTGTTGCTCATGCTGAATGAGAGAATGAAAGTCTAAAATGCCATCAATCCTTTTCCCGTGTTCCCAGGGTATCCCATCAAATTTTGAAGAAGCTTCGTCAACAGTGTCCCAGGAACCAGCCCGTGCCTTCTGCAGTCTTTTTTTCGTTGTGTCGTTCGTTTCCTGTATGCTTTGTGTGACCCACAAACTGTGCGTGTCGTTGACGAGAAGAGAAACCTCCAGATTCCCCAATGAAACCCCCGGGTATAAGTGCCGTGCCGAACCGCGAACTTGCAAGAAGAGAAACCCAACCGAAGAAGAAAAATGAATGGTGAACCATGCACAAGAATCAGAATATGTAAGAGAAGGACGACGAAATGAAGGTCTCCAAGCCATGTAAAACACCCTGTGATCGCAAAAAGATTTCCAAGTCTAGGAACGGTGAAAGACACTTCCCGGCTCTCGAGAGGAGCCTATTTCTTCCACGCGCCGTGGGCACGCTTCTTGTGCGCCATCATGTGGGCGACCTTGTTGGGCGTACCCGTCTCGACCGTCGTGCCCACGCCGTTGGCGAACATGGAGAACGGCAGGGCCTCGCCGGGCTGCCAGTCGGCGGCGGCCTCGGCGTTGGCCGAAGCAGCAGTCGGCGTAGCAGCGGGGGTGGCGGCTGCGTCGGGCGTCACCGTGACATAGACGGTCGTCTTGGAGCGCACCGAGTTGCCAACAGAGCCAGTGGCGTAGACATCCGAGTAGTTACCCGCCGGGTACAGGGGCGTCATGGTGCCACTGACAGCAGGCGTGTTGTATCCATAAGGGGTCGACACAGGAGTGGGAGTGGCAACCGGGGTGCTCTGGCCGATAGTAGGGGC
The DNA here is from genome assembly GCF_001883845.1 of Diplodia corticola. Classification (NCBI taxonomy): domain Eukaryota; kingdom Fungi; phylum Ascomycota; class Dothideomycetes; order Botryosphaeriales; family Botryosphaeriaceae; genus Diplodia; species Diplodia corticola. The sequence continues at coordinate 60,277 of NW_017971559.1, read as the reverse complement.
CACGGGGGTCGAGGCATAGCCGCTGGCGGAAGAGCTGCTGCCAGCGGTTCCGTCGTTGGAGTAAACCTTGAGCGAGTTGATGGACCAGTAGGCATCCTTGAAAGCCTCGGGGTTGTTCTGGACGTAGTCGTCGCACGTGCTGGCCTTGGCACTGCACGTCTCATCGGTGCTCCAGGTGTTGCCAGCCCAGTCGCCGCAGAAGGTCGTGTCGAAGACGAGGTTCATGTTCTTAAAGTGCGAGGAAACCTCGCAGCCACCCTGGAAGAGGGCGCGCGGGTTGCCCCACGAGGTGGGGTCCGGGCTGCCACTGGTGATGTCGGCAGGGATGGAGGCGCGCTCGAAGTACCACACCTGGATCTTGTTGTTCGTGGGGTCGAGCTCGGTGGCAAAGACACCGCCCTTGTTCTCGTTGAATGTGGAGAAAGTGCTGGCCTCGTTGTCCTTGACGGCGCAGCCCGTGTTGTCTTCAGTAGCGTGAGCATAGCAGTTGGTGGTGCTCACACTGCCGGCCATGGCGCCGCTGCTGGCAATGGAGCACCCTTGGGCAGTGTGCAGAGTCATCTGGTTGGCGACCTGGCTGTTGGTTCCCTCGAGAATGTCGATTTCACCGCTGTCACGTGCGTGTTAGCTCTATTTCGGGAAGTGAGGTGAGAGTGAGATGAGCTTACCCCGCGGGCCACTCGCCCTCGCCAAGCATCCAGAAAGCAGGCCAGGTACCGCAGATGCCACCGGGGAAGTGTTCGAGATCGAGGATCACGAGGCCTTCGTTGTAGGCGGCATTGCTGGAGATGCGGACGCTGGAACGGCCGCTGGAGGAGGTGCCGGTGTAGTCGACGCCCATGTAAACCTTGCCGTCGGAAACGTCGATCAGACTGGAGCTGTTGGCAGTGGCCTCGTCGACGTAGTCCACAAAGCCTGGGGCAGAAGATGAGCGGGTCGTTCGCATGGACGGGCGGGGTGGAGCTTACCGTTGGTCGGGTCCGCGTCAGTGAAGAAGTCGAACATGGAAAAGAAGTTCTCTGCGGAGTAGTCGTCCTGGATGGCATAGCCAGCTATGCTCGAGCCCACGAGGGCGGACGAGGCGAGGAAAGAAGAGAAACGCATGGTGGTTGTTTGGTGAAGGAGGGGCAATGCGAGAACCAGTCCGCAAAAGAAAGAGAATGAAGTGAGATCTGGGACAGATCTGGAAAGAAAAGCTGACGGGGAGATCAACAAGCGCGGTCAACGGCTGGACGACGAAAGCGTGTGGAGTGCAGCGTGGCCAGGCGGCTATATACCCCGTGCTGCGGACGCGACTGAGCAGCGAGCCACGCGGAACCAACGATTGGAGATCAGTGGGCGGCTGGCGGCGATTGGGCGGTGGGCCAGAAACGCAGGCCTTGCGGGCGCGGGCACGCAGGGTGGGTCTCCATGTCGCGGCCAGGGAAACACACGGGCATTTTGGAGACAACGGCCCTCGGTGTGGTCCCGAAACACGGCGCTGCACGAGGAGCCAGGATTAAAGGGCGGGCGCGGCTGGCCAGTGGCGAGGGCGCAAGAGGGCGGAAGAGGGCGGGCGCTGCAGGAACAGCGCAGCGGGCTGCCAGATGCGGCCTCGATCGGCCAGGCGTCGTGAAACGCCGACGCTCGCCAGGAGCAGCAGAGGGTGGGCTGGAGGCGGCCGGCGGGCGCGACGGAGACGCGCCGGGGAAGCGCGCGATGGACTGAAGATCAGGCTCGCGATTGGCCGGCCCCGGGCCAAGCTATGTTTCAGCCCCAACAAGGCCAGCCCGCGCCCAATCGATGGCCGCAGACCCGCGACTTTCTCTGCGCGTCTGCACACCGCAACCGCATGCTGTCCAGTCGACGACGCCCGACGCGCGCCTGCAAGGCAACGCCAGCCGCGGTCCCTTCTCCGCGCTGCCATTTGATCGCCCATGCGGCACCCCAATCCGCTCTGAAACCTCGCGGCCGTTGCCATGGTTCCTCGCGCGCTGCACTCGGTGGTTGACAGCTGACAGCGGCCCGAGTGCAGTGCTGCACCCTGCCTTGCGCCACCCGTGCGCCGACCCGACTGCCCTTCCAGCGTCCATCTCCCGCCTCCTAGCGTTCACAAGCAGCTATTCTCGCCCCCAAGAACCCATCAATTGCGCAAGCACCCCCCACGACTCGCAGCCATCACACGCGTGGCTGAGCGGCCGCACCGCCACCGCGTGTCTGCTTCAAGGGCGCAAGGGAGGGACGCGCAGCAAGTGTGCTGAGATTCCGACCTGAATCAGCGTCAGCATGGCTGTCGCCGCAGTGGAGCTACATGCGAAGAAGGTCTTACGAAGGCTTGCGCAGCGTCATACGAAGCCAACGCCACCAAAAGTAGTGGCCACTTCGCCTCTGCATCACCAAATGCCTTCCAGCCTCGCTGTCTTTCCTGCTATTTTCGCTGACTCTGCTCGTATCCGACGAGGCCATGAGCCAGCCCCCAACAACAATGTTGCAACAGCCTCGTCACGATGCGCCCTTCTGGTGGCCTAAACAAGGGAGGCGAGAGGCGTTGTTCATGCGCCGTGCGGCCACGACTTTTGCCCCTCGGGGGGTCGAGTGAAACGCACGACCTACCCAATAGGCAGTCTTTCCTGCTCGTATCGCAGAGACCACTATCGTCGGAGCTTCCGTGCTATCGAGCAGCGATGCCTACCTGCAAAGTAAGGATATTCCACCTCCTTGTTCTCGCGGTACCTGCCGGGACTGGTACCTGGTTGAAAGCCCAGTTGCATGCCTATACCATATGCAAGCTGCTTTACGAGCTCGCTCCGAGCCCGACCGGCTACTTCCTCCCTGTGCGTGCAGCCAAATGCGTTCGGCGGCCTCTGGCATTCCAAGACACATGAGTGGCACAACTGGCCTTGCAAGCCGTTTTGTTTCACATTGCTCCTTCGGCTAGGGCGATGCGCATGAAGACTCAACGAGTCCGGCACACGGGAACGCGGAGCATGCAAATCTGCCTTTGCCGACCGGGTTACCTGGGCAGCCTTATGCAGCACCTTAAATGAAAGTCTTTCTCCAATCAACGTCTATCACGTCTCACTAAACGACCCTATTCGTCTCCCCCTCGCTGCAGCTAAGCATCCTGTTGCGCAGATTAATATTTTTGCAGACATGGGCAAGGGGGGAAGAGGAAGGTGAGTCTGTTTAAGCCTGGCCAAATGTTGTCTGTGCGAAGACTCCACTTTGAACCACGACGCGACGTTGGGAGCGATCTTCCGGCAAGCCTTCGCCAACGTCGATCAGCGCAACCCGTCACTATTTTGCAAACGCTCACGTTCGCTTCACGTCAAGATTTCGTGTCCTATATCTCTCCTCCTCCTTGTTCTCTCTTCTTTCTTTCCCCTCCCTTTTGCAACGCCATTTCAGTGTCTGAAAGACGCGCTTTTCTGTCCGACCCTGAAAATGCCGCGTTCTTTCTCGCGTGGACATGGGTCCGCGAAGAATTCCTTCCAGCCCCCCCGGAAAGGCCGTGTGAAGTTTCCGCATGACCAGGATCAGCCGTACCCAGGTGCACGGCAGAAGCCAGCTGCGCTCGGAACAGGGGGCACTAGGGAGGGGAAGAAGAAAAAAAAAAAGAAAGAAGAGGGCGGCAGAGCCGGCTGCCGCACCACCACTGCCGGCGGCTACGACCGGTCCGAAAGCAAGCTCTTGGACAGACTCTTTCCATTCACTGGCTGGACGAGTTTGATGAGGGAGGGGGAAAGGGGGGGACGGTCGATTCCGGGCACGCACACGCAGAAAGAACCAGTCCCCTTGTATGTACAGTTGCAAGCCGCTTTTCGACGGCTGGCTGCAGCTGTGGTTTTAGATTGGAGCCGTGGCTACATGCAGCCAGCCAGCCAGCCAGCCAGCCAGCCAGCCAGCCAGCGAGGCGTTGACAGCACGACACCTGCCGGGCCAGGGTGGCGGAGGCTTGCAGCCGAAAAACTCTTTACTACTGCAGGAACAGAGGCGCAAGAACGACGATAAGGCGCAGCCAGCCGTGCAATTGGCTGACGACACCCTGTCGGTCGGATCACCGAAGACGGCCACTCGGAGATAAGTTCCCTCTCTCACTCTCTTCCTGTGCATCTCAAGCTCTTGTGGGTCGACGACTGCTGTTGCCCGAGACCAATCGTTCTCGCCTCCGCCTTCCTCTTTGCGCTTCCGGAACGTTCGGATTAGCAAGGCGGGTTATGAGCGTGTATGCTCGTGAACTCGGGGGTGGGCGGGACTCGGTTGTGTCTTCCTTCGGGCGCCGGCTGCAGGATGATGACGTACAGATCTTTTTGCCTCTGCGGACCTTCCCTGACTGTGTGAGGTGAAAAGCATGAATAAAAAAAAGTACGTGTGTAACTATGCCGTTAGGGTGTGTATTGTCAGTAGCAGCTCGTACTGGGGCCTGAAGAGGACAGAGGGAAGTCCTTTCGCAGCAGTGGCCGGGAGCAATGAGTTCTCCCTCTCTTAGCCCTTGCACACGTTGCTACACCACCACCAGCACTCGGCAATGCTTGAGCCAAAGCCGGAAATTCATATGATAGCCAGAGGCCCGCCAATGGCGACCGTCACCAGGCGACAGCAGCCGCGTTGATGGCTTGAAAACCCCCCCATTCATTTCCACAGCTTCCCCGGCCATCCATCTTCGTGCCCCGGGTCTCACTTTCAACTTCACTCCGCATTGCTTGTGCATATGCGTGCACCCCTCTTCCCGTCATTACAGATGTATGCATGTGGATGGGAATACAACACATGCGAAGCTAATGCACCAACCTAGGTACATACGGCCGGCCTCCCCGCCGATATCAATCTGCGTGAGCCAATCGCTCGCGACGTGCGGGGAGTGAAAACGAAAGACAAAAAGGAAAAACGGAAAAAGAAGAAGACAAATCCCGTATCCTTTTCCCACTGCAAACAGATGGATATGCGCAAATTGAAGTGAGCAAGGATAGCGTCATCCTGCATGATTGGGCAGGGGGGAAAGCTGCAAGCTTATCTGTGCAAACCCAATCTATCTGTGTCGAATTTTACATGTATGTACATACATATGTACGTACAACGGAAAATGGCAGCGGCAGGAGCCGGCAGTGATACAGCACTCATTACCCCAGACTACTCTTTCGTTACCACCAGCGCACATGCAGTGGCCAAAAAAAAAAAGACCAACTCACCACCAACCCTTCCCTCTCGGTCAGAAGAAGACTATTCGCTATAATTGCATGGCAGGAAAATGATCATCTTGACACCCCCACGCGCATCTGTTGCAAAGATTTAGTGCTGCACTATCCTACTAGGCTTGCTTGCACGCTTGGCACCCGACGGGTGGTGTGATTGACCGGTCCGTTCCCTACTAGGTATGTGTGTATTTGGCCACATGCTCGACGACTTTCGGGCCGTCCGTCTCTCTCTCCCATCCTTCTCCCACCCCGCTGAAAGAAGTGTTTTTTCTTCTTCCCGGGCGCCGAGCAACAACAAAAATGAAATAAAAATTGCATCCGGTGAGTGTGTGTGTCTACGCGTCCACCGCCCTTCCCATGCGCCGCGAAAACGCCCAACCCGCAACCAACTTTTCTCTCTTTTTTCTCTCGGGGCGGGAAACGTCGAAAAACGGAACGGCCATCATTACTGGACCCTCCAATGACACAATGCCGCGTTCCTCTCTTACCGCTTCCCCACATCACGTTTCGTTTTCACCGGTAGCCGCCGCGCCCCGCCGCCGCCGCCGCCGTCGCAGCAGCAGCAGCTACTACTACGCAGCCACTTACTCGCTGCTGCGCCCAACGGTTCCTCCCTCCTTCTTCTCGTTGTGCCCGCCAATTCGCTCGCTCTCCACCACGTAGGAGTACGTCTTCACCGCAACGTTTCACGTTCGATGGGGGAAACGAACCTCATGACGTAAAAAAAAACCCCCCCCCCTCCCTCCCCCCCAAAAAAAAAGATCCTGCCTCACGCCCTCGCTCGGCTGGGCTCGGCTCAGCTCATCATCATCAGATCAGCTCATCATCGTCTAGCCGTCCAAGATGCCGCTCTCCTTGAGGTTGCGGAACAGCTCCGGCTCGAGGAACTTGGAGATGGTCACGTCCTCGGACAGGCCCTTGCGGCGGCGCGTCTTGAGCACGAAGTCGCGCGCCGTCGCCTGCGCCGACGCCGGCTCGAGCGGGCGCGGCCGGATGTCCTTGTCGAGCGGGTCGCCCGGCACGATGGACCAGCGGTCGAAGACGAGCGCGACCGTGGCTTGGCCTTGGGTGTGGATCTGGATGAGAAAAGCATCGTCAGTTTTGGGTTGGTTTTCGCAAAACATTGATGGATTGCGGATCAGTGGTGGTGGTGAAGAAAGACTTACTCTGAGGTCGGTCTCGAAACCGAACGAGTCGATGACGGGCAGCAGGCCCTTGACCGAGTACAGCGGCGTGCCGGCGATGGGACCGTCCTGGAGGACGTGGCCTCTTCTCCGCGCGAGCACCGTGTACAGGCTGCTGACGGCGTCGGCGGGTCCGATCATGGAGCAGGAGTAGACGGGCTCCATCAGCCTCGGGCTCGCCATCAGGAAACTCGAGTAGCATGCCCGTCTCGCCGTCGGGATGATCTGCCCGCCGCCGCGGAAGATGGGTTGGGAGTCTAGATTGACGTCCGTGAGGCGGAATTTGGTGTTGCGGATGGGCTCTTCGCAGAGCGGACCTTCGCGGGTCGCCCAGCTGAAGCCCTGGCGGATGGTGTCGCGCACGCTCCTCAACACTTTTTGGTCCACCTCTGAAGGGAGAGTGTCGTTCTGGAGGATGTTGGGCCCTTGGTCCTCTGGTCCGAATGCCCAGATGTTGCGCGAGGCGAGCAGGTCGTAGCCGTAGTTCTCCTCGAAGAACTTGCCGACAACGCGCACCGGGTCCTTGATGTTGACCTTCCCGGCCTCGATGTCCTCGGCGATGCCGGGGTCCAGAGGTTCCGCGACCATGGTAAGCTTGTTCTTCTTGTTAGGCGTGAGGGCGTAGCACTTGATGGCCGAAGTCTCCACAACAGTCTCGCAGAAACGAGTCACGGGGTCCGAGACCTTGATCTCCATTTCCGCGTACAGCCGACGAAGGTCGTGGAGAACACAGTCCATGTAGAGCTCTCCAGTGCCGAGGATGACGTGTTCGCCGGATTCCTCCACCTTCGTAGTGATCAACGGGTAGCTCTTGTTGATCTTCCGTAATCCTTCGAGCATCTTCGGGAGTTCCGAGGGATTGATGGGCTCCACAGCCACCTTCAGGACAGATTCGAAGAAGTGCTTGACGGGGCGGAAGATGTATGCATCCTCGTCTTCTGGGAGCTTGGGGGGGACAATCGTGGCCGTTTTCACGATCGAGTTGTCCACGCCACCAAGCAACACCCAGTTTCCTGCAGGCACACCGCTGACGGGGGCATTATATCTCGACTCCGCAATCCAAGCATCGCTGATGGTTGCCGTCACCATGTCTTCTTCGTCTTCAATGGTATACCCTTCACCAAGCACGCGAACCTGGTCGCCCGGCTTCGCAATACCACTGAGAACACGTCCAAAGGAATTGAAGCTTCTGGCGTCGGTGGTGTTGAAAAGCTTCGTGACATGAACGACGAGGGGTCCATCCTGGTCGCATTTCTTCATGGCTTCCGCTGTCCGTGTATCCGTAGGGCCAGTGTAGTAACGCTCCAGATACCGGGTTGCTCCCTCGATGGGCGACGGAACATGCTGAACAATCATATCCACAAAACCGGTGGCCGGGCCAAAAAACTGCTCACAGGCGAGCTTGAGGAGCTGCTTCGCATCAGTCTTGTACTGGGAGGGCTTCAGCGTAATTCCGAGCGAAGCCAGCGTCTCCTTCAGGTCCTCGGGGCTCTCGCTGAGGGTATGGGAGTAAAGCTTGTAAATAGGCTCCAACACCCAGTGGACGAAGGATCTCTTTGCGCCCTCTTCCACAGCCTTCCTGGTGAATTTCCGGCTCCTTGGGTTAAAGAAAATGTCGCCCCACAGGCGCTTGGCAAAGTCGTCTGCAATGATGCCGGAGCCGGGGTAGCTGTCGGCGTACATCTTCGTAAAGGATCCCAGGGTAAAGCACCACCCCATGGTGCTGCAGGCGAAGGCCACGTTACCCCTTTCGGGGCTCAACCGGTACTTTGCGCCCTGTCCAGGAATGGTGTTTTCGATGACGGTGTTGACCTCTTCCACGACGTGCTTGAGCTTGAAGTAGGCATCTGCCGGAGGCAGCTTCAACTCCAGAATCAAGCGGTCCATCTTGTTGATAACCAGCGTAAGGGCGATGCCCTCGAGAACGGCGTGCTTGATTATTTGCTCCGTGTTCACCTGCACGCCCTCGACGACGTCGACAACCAGCACCACGCCGTCTGCCAGTCTCAGCGATGCGGCAACCTCATCCACAAAGTTGACGTGACCGGGAGTATCCAAGACATTGACCAGATGCGACTTGCCCTTGGAGCTCTGCAGGACCAAGCTCATGGGGCCGGCCTTGATCGAGACACCGCGTTCGCGCTCCAGCAAGTGCGTGTCGGTGTAACGCAGCTGCTCGTCACGTCTGCGGCCCAGCCTCTTGTCCAGCCTCTCCTGGATATCGTGCGTCTCCATCACCAATGTGTCCATGAAGGCGGTCTTTCCGTGGTGAAGGTGCCCAGCCAGAGCTACGTTCCGTACTTGGTCCGGGTAGTTCATGAGATCGGTCATGAAGTCGCGGGCGAAGCGCACGGGCGGGAGATGGGCTTCCTCGATGTTGAACTTCCTCTGCACGACGGGCTCGATGATGGGCTGGGTCAAGGGCTGGGCATCCTCTTCCTGCACCAGCGTCTCGACATCGGCGCCGTAGACCTGCTGGGCGGTCGGATAGTACTGCTTGTCTTCGTGCAGGATGACGGCATTGGACGGGCCCTCGTCGTCGACCTCCATGAGCTGCTGGTCATTGGCGGGCTCGTCGTCTTCGGGCTCATCGTCGTAGACGTAGGCGTCCGCCGCCGCCGCGCCATGGTCGGATTCCTCGTCAGACTCGGCCTCGCCGATGAAGTTTCCAAACCTGCGGCATTGTCAGCAGTGGACCGGAAAGAGGCGCGGGGGCGCGGTCGCGTACTCGTCGTAAAGATCATCCATGGTGGGCGACAGGGAGCTCAGCACGCGGGGTGGAGGTGGCGGGTGCTGGGAGCTTTCTCGTGGCGGAAGACTTTCGCGAGCTGGTCGACTTTCGGGCGCAGTCTTGGCGCGATGCGTGTGGCGGTGCGTGCGGGTGCAGGTGGCGCTCGGGGCGCCAGATGCGGATGGGGGCGAGGGGTCCGCTCCGACGCCTGTGCTCCCAATTGTTGGTGCTCAGGCCCAAGCTCCGGCGCCGGAGGGGAGCCTCGTGCCATTATTTTTACTGACCGCCAGCCCTCTTGCTTCCTCTCCCTCACTCCCCGCGCTTCCTCTGAACTCTCATTCCTCTCCAAGAATCCCAGCCGTCACCATGTCTTCCCTCCCGCCTGTCTACATCGTCTCCTCTGCCCGCACCCCGCTGGGCATGTTCCAAGGGTATGTTGACGGCCCCGCCAACTGCTGCCCTCCTGCCGCTAACCTCGACCAGTTCTCTGGGCACCCAGTCTGCGATTGCTCTGGGCTCCCACGCCATCAAGGGTATGTCTCTGTGTTTCTCGCGCCAATTGCTGCCCTCGGCTCACGCGTTGGACAGCTTCGATTGAGCGCGCCGGCGTCAAGCCCGAGGACGTCCAGGAGGTCTTCTTTGGCAACGTGCTCTCTGCCGGGTAAGCCGCCGAGCGAGCGCCTCCCTCTAGCAATGTGCGCTGACGGCTGCCAGCCTGGGACAGAACCCTGCCCGCCAGTGTGCCCTCGGCGCCGGCCTCCCCGAGGCCACGGTCGCTACCACGGTCAACAAGGTGTGCGCCTCGGCCCTGAAGGCCATCATCCTCGGCGCCCAGACCATCATGACCAACAACGCCGAAATCGTTGTCGCTGGTGGTACCGAATCCATGTCCAACGTCCCTCACTACCTCCCCAACCTGCGCACCGGCGCCAAGTTCGGCGACCAGAAGCTCGTCGACGGCGTGCTGAAGGACGGTCTTACCGATGTCTACAAGACGGAGCACATGGGTGTCCAGGCCGAGCAGTGCGCTTCCAAGCACGGCTTCTCCCGCGAGGACCAGGATGACTACTGCATCCGCTCGTACAAGAAGGCCCAGGCCGCCCAGGCCAACGGCTGGTTCAAGGACGAGATTGCCCCCATTGAGGTCAGCGGCGGCAGGGGCAAGCCCAACGTCCTTGTCGACCAGGACGACGAGCCCAAGAACTTCAACGAGTCCAAGACCAAGTCCCTGAAGCCTGTCTTCATCCCCGGCACTGGTACCGTTACCGCTGCCAACGCCTCTCCGCTGTCCGACGGCGCTGCCGCCGTCGTCCTCGCCTCGGAGGAGGCGGTCAAGAAGTTCGGTCTGAAGCCGATTGCTAAGATCAGGGGCTGGGGCGACGCCGCTCACGCTCCCTCGGAGTTCACCACTGCTCCTTCCCTCGCCATGCCCAAGGCTCTCAAGCACGCCGGCCTCGAGATCAGCGCGGTCGATGCTTTCGAGATCAACGAAGCCTTCTCCGTCGTCGCTCTCGCCAACATGAAGCTGTGCGGCATCCCCGAGGAGAAGGTCAACCTCCACGGCGGTGCCGTCGCCCTTGGTCACCCGCTCGGCTGCTCTGGCGCCCGTATCGTCGCCACCCTGATCGGCGTTCTCCGCCAGAAGGGCGGCAAGATCGGTGCTGCCGGCATCTGCAACGGCGGTGGCGGTGCCTCTGCCATCGTCATCGAGACGTTGTAAATGGTCAAAACTTCACGCTTTCTCATTTCCTCGTTTAATTCCCCTTTGCTAGAAAAAGCACGACTTTTATGGATGAGATCTACCAGCTTTGGTAGACGAATAGATGGGTGCCTTGGACAGGCATCGCCGCCCTTGGAGGCTTGGCCGCAGGAGGAAGACATTATATATACTCCAATAGCGCAATCTAACGCAACAACGCATCAGCAGGCGCTTGAGCTTACTGCGAACAATGATTCTTCCCTTTCAGTGACCACGGAAAAATAATCGTTCACCGTGATATTGGTTCGCAAAACCCACCTCCCCCGGAAAGCTCAGCCCCCACCGGGACGCGTTGCCCTTCAATTGCGACCCCACTACCCAAGCGGACTCACATCCTTGACATGTAAGAAAATGGCGCCATTTTTTTTTCCCAACCATTTCTCTTTGCAGTCATATGCTCGATGAGTAATTGCTCGTCTACCAGGCAGCAACGTTTTCGCCTTTGATGCGGCGGCATACGTACCTAGGTAGGTGCATCATGGGGGGAGTTGCCGAGCCAAGACATGTAAGCATGGTCGGGTCGGAGCGGGAGGTCCGAGCTTCGGCTTCGGGGGGGTGCTGTACTTTTACCCTTTTCGGTCGGCCGAGGGCGTGTGGCTGGGGTACGGTACGACCGACATGCTGGTCCGGGTCGTGGTTATTAGCGTTTCCGGAACCGAACATACGTGGGGAACGATGAACTGGGGAGGGAGGGAAGGAAGAAAGGACGGAGTGCCTGTATGTGGGTTTGATGCGCGTCGGAAGCCGAAGGGCGTTAGATGTTCGGAAGATGATCATATTGAGGATGGTGGTTGAGTGTTTTTCTTTCACTCCGGCTTCCTCGAAGTCTACACGTATATGTGCGCGATCGTCTTGATCAAGTGTGCTTGTCATTACATTTTGGCGATACAAATTGAGATCTATCCATTAGGAAAAAAGGACTTTCATCAAGGAGAAAAGACCCGCCCAGTACTCCAAGCGCCAGATGCAAGATGTATAATGGTTGGCAAGGAAATCCAGACCCTCACCAACTACTTCACTGTGCGGCACAGTTCTGGAAGAGAGGCGGGAAGTCTTGGATTCAAGTCTCAGCCCAGGTCTGGATCGTCGATGAGAGGTGAGAGTCGTGGGATTCCGGTCGCTTTTCAATCTCTCAAATGCTTTGACGACATCAGTATTACCCTGCGCTATCATCCAGAAATGGATTTCCTCATACTAATACCGGCGTCTGCGTCCGAAAGGGTCTGTACGACTTCGACGTCGCCAAGCTCGGAGGCCACCATGAAGACTTGAACCGCAATGTGCCCACAACCTATTCTACCATGGCCCAGTCAAGTGGAGTGCATCCTTGCGAGTCGGTGACCTCCATCGCAGTACCTCTTTCCGTGAGCAGCTCGATCACTTCCTTGCTCCCATTCCGGACCGCAAAGTGAAGAGGTGTAACCCCTTCTAGGTCTCTAGCATGTACTTGGGCTCCAAAGTCTAGAAGTAAACGGACCACGCTTGTGCATCCGTAAGAGGCAGCAAGATGGAGCGGCCTTTGGCCGTTAGACTTGACAGGTAGCTCTATGTCTGCCCCGTGTTCTACCAGGCACCGTAAATACTCCAAATCCCCGGTTGGAACTAGAGGTGTATCCGAAAAACGAGCCTTGTCAATCAATTACTTCAAGCTCACAGCTCCAGGGTCATGAGCGGCGAGCAGGCGCAAGACAGAATCATGAGCTTGTCTTTTATCCATTGCGACGCGCAATGGCGTGGCCCCTGAAGAGTTCGTACTCCTGGTCGAAGCCTGCGGCAAGGCAAGTAACATCCGGACCATGTCTTCCGAGCTGAATTGAGCAGCGTAATGCAACGGAGTTTCCTTTGATCCATGCGTCGGGTGGTTGATTTCCCACGGAGTTTCCTTCAAGAGCATCTCGACAATTTGGACGTGGTTGGCCCGCACGCCAATGTAAAGGGGGCTCCATCCATCTTTGCTGTAGTGATCTTCAGGGCCTGAGAGTTCCAGTATGGCCTTCAAAGCTTCCAGGTTTCCGACCTGCGTGGCCCAGCCGGCAGCAGTGTATCCTTCACGGTTGCGAAGGCGTGGATCTGCACCTGCTTTAACTAACAGGGCGATAGTATCACCTGTTCCTAACATAGCGGCTTCATGGATCGGGGTCGTACCGTTGTCGGTCTTGGCATTGACGTCTAATCCCTGAGCCAAAAGATAGTTGAGGGTCTCGATGTTGCTTCCTTGCACTGCGCCATGTAGCAGCGTCGGCTGTCCAAAGGCGCTGTCTCTGTGGCTTAGGTCAATACCCCGCTTGACCACCATCTTCAAGAATTCCAAACTTCCCCGGTAGGCTGCGTGATATAGGTCGCTCTGGAGTCCCTGCGGAGCGGCATAAGAGTCTGCTCTAAAGGCTAGAAGTATCTTTACTGAGCGGTTCGAGTGGGAGCTGATGGCAAGCCGAAGCGGATTCGTGGTGTCAGGACATATGTCATTGTGCCGGCAGTGGGATAGAAAACTTTGAACTATTTTGTCATGGTCCAGTAGTGCCGCGATGTCCACCGGTGTCCTACGTTCCCGCTGAAACCGGATTGTACAGCTCAAATCATCCGTCACCTTGAGAAGGTTCTGAAAGATGTCGAGGTTTCCCTTAACCGCAGCTTCGCACAGGGCTGGCCCTCTTGCATGCGGTTCGCTCACACGTACGCCTTTGCTTTCGAGATACTGTAGGATTGGTTCCTGGTGGCATTGCCTGCACGCATACTCTGGTCCCAGATTCAGAATGCAGTCGACTAGCGTTAAAGCGCCCGGCCGCTTGTTTTTGTCAGCGTCCATCATGCTATGAGTCATGTCCAAGATGCTCAGGTGGGCTTCTGGGAGATTTTTCCTTTTGAGATGCTCAACCCATTCTTCGACAGCCTCCTCGTTGTCGGCGTACAAATCCACACCGGTCCAGGTTTGGAGTAAGTATTGGCGCAAGTCGTCAGCTGACTGCCCGCAGAAGGCAGAAATCAATTCCAGAAAGATACAACCAAGGCTGAAGATGTCCGAGGCCCTGCTTCGACGCTTTTGAGAAGAGTCAGAATTTGAATCTTGGGGAAAAGCGCCAAGTTTTTCTCACCTCGTTGGTCAGGACTTCCAGAGGTGCATATCTTTTGGTGAATGCATACGCGACTGCACCCTCGGTCGCGCTTTTGTCTGAATCTTTCCACTGATTGGAGGTACCGAAGTCCGAAAGGAAGATGCCATTATGGGAAACGAGGACATTGTGTGGTTTGATGTCCTTGTGCCTCACCTTTTCCGTGTGTAGATATGCCACTGCAGAAGCAAGACATCCAAAAAATTCCTGTATCCGGGGGTCCCCAAGGTGTGTTGGGAGCCACGACGAGAGATCCCCCTCTGCGACGGGTATCATGGTGAAGGCTATCCACTTCGGGTCTGTATAGCTTCCGATATAGCGAACAAGGTGGCGGTGCTGAAGGTTTTTGAGCAATTCAAGCTCCTGCCTGAATGAGTTGATCCTGGCCGCATTGCCTCTGTGGTAGAACGATTTTCTCGCATACACCATCCCACTGTACTTGCCCTGTACAGCATCTACAACTGCGGAGCCACCATACCCGAGATGCCTGATGAATCTCAAGGGGCAGTCCCCAACATTCGCGAATTGCACATGCTTCCGTATCCGTGGCCCTGACTCTTGAGCCTGTTCGGAAATTACCAGGTACTGGAATTTGAGAAAGTGTTTGCAGACCTGTTTGTCCCGCATTCCAGGTGGCAGAGTCCAGTCGGTGTACGGGAGGTGATCGTCGGAGTAGCCGCGGAAGGCAGCATGAAACCGCGTCAAGTGACTGAGGTACAGAAATGCGTATGTACGCGGTCTCGTGCTGCAATCTTCGTCGCCATGTTGCCTCAAAATCTCCTCGACTTTCTCGATCGCCTCGTCCGAGAGGCGCTCAAAGCTTGTAGAGTCACCGCCCCAGTTGACTGGATCGAGGACCTCGGCGATGGCAGTCTGAAGCTCCGAAGTAACCATCTGGGCCATTGAACACCTAGATCGGTGTGCTCGAATTTGTAAAGCGAACTGAGCCGACACAATCGGTGTGATTTGGCAACGCAAGGCTGAGCCTGAAATCAGCTGGTTGTAGCTGCAATGAAGTAGAGAATGTCAGCTGAACCTGACTCCGGTCGTTGTAGGATATTCCGAGGGAGCTGGAACAGATTCCAGATACTGTGTCAGAGGATGTGGCTGCGTGAGGTCGTGGTGGAGGTAAAAGGGAGGGTGATGTCGGAGCAGGCACATAAGCGTGGGGAATTCAGCAGCTAGGCTACTCTGGTGCAATATCCCTGTCGCGGTGCTGGCAGCCTTCGTATGGCTCTTCGTACGCGAGTTTCCTGCAGTCAGCACGTCTCGTGATGTTGTAATAGGAACGTGGGAGCCAATGAGTCTTAGACTTTAAATTATCGCATACAATTTCCTTTTCTTTTCTTCTTGTTTTTAAACCGTCGACCTGTGTAGACTAAAAGAAAAACACAAGAAAAACCCCTCTTCAACCATCATCCATCCATCCATCATCATCCATCCCCACATCACACGTGTTCCATCTCCCTTCCCTCTCCACTCTCCTTCCCTCCCCTCTCCTCTCTCCCTCCCCCACTCCCCCACTCCCACTCATCACCCTACAAATACCCCAGCCCCGCCCCCCCAACAACCTCCAAATCGCTCTTAACGACCCACTCCTCGACGCCGAGCTTCGCCGCGCCCTCCGCCCTCCGCTGGCTCCCCAGCTCCATCCACCGCGCCAACAGCCCCCAATCGACGACGACCCCACGGCCGCCGCTCCCCACGCCGCCGCCGCCGCCAAAAGCGTCGCCGCCGCCGCCGCCCGGGCCGCTCTGGTTCTGGTAGTAGTCGGCGGCGCGGTGGGCGCGCGGGTTGAGGCCGGCGGGGTGCTCGAGGGCGCCGAGGAGGAACGTCTGCAGCGCGCCGAGCCGGCGGTACTGGTGCTCGGAGACGGGGGTGAGGAGGGCGAGGGAGCCGGCGAGCGAGGTGACGAGGACGTGGTGGTGCGTGGAGCCCGGAGGGGGGTTGAGGGCCGTTGGGTCGACGTCCATCTGGTCGGCGTTGGCGGGGTCGTAGTCGTCGTCGTCGTCGGCGGCGGCGTTGTTGTTGTTGGCGGCCGCGGCGCCGTCGACGTTGTCGGGGGATGAAGGGTTGGCGGCGGCGTTGGCGGCGGCGGCGGAGGTTGGGGAGAGGGTGGAGGGGAGCAGGGTCATGGTGGTGGTGAAATGACCGGTGTGGAAGGTCGATTTGTGGAGAAGTCGCTGGCCTGACAGTGACTTCGGGTGCTCCGGGTCGTACTGCAGCACGTGCAGGTTGCAGTCTGCGTCGGCCACCATCAGGTACAGCTGCTTCTCGTGCGGCAGGAACTCGGCCGCCATGACCTCCATGTGGGCGCGGCTCTTGCCAAAGAGGATCATCTTGTATGGGTCCTCCTGCGAAGCGGTATATCAACATCCAGTACAAAGAGGGGCCCTGTGAGTGTCTTACCGTGTACCCGACAAACCAAGCTCCCTTGGCGGCGTCGCCCATGAGCAGCATCCCCGATCCCTTCAGTTCCCTTGCAACGGTCACGTAGCATTGCATATCCATGAAGGCAACGGGCAGCAATGTGCCGTCCTCCTTCAACCCTCTCACCATACATTTCTGACCTTGGGCCATGAGCAAGAAGCCTTGGCTGCCGACGTCAGTGATGGCAGTGACCGAGCCCCTGACCTCCTCCTTGGCGATTAGCTTCAGCCTGCGGTTTGTCTCCGGGCGGCCGGGCTCGGGGACGACGTTGATGACCTCGAACACGTATATGCAACCACGGGACGGCAGATCCTCACCACGTATGAAACCTGTACCCACAGTCACGAGCTGCTTCCGTTCGTGCGTGTTCTCCGAGACTTCAAGGTTAAGCACTTTTATGGTAAGGACTACCTCAAATTCCTCAAGTTCGTGCCTGAAATAAGGTCAGTTTGAGAGCATGTAGAGAATGTGTTTTGGTACTTACGCATCAATCACGCTCATCGTGCGCGCATCAAGAACTTTGATCATGCCGTGTTCAACCATTGGCTTGAATGAGATGTCTGAGGGGGATGTTAACAAATAATCCAAGGCACGGAGGGACATGAAACTTACTCTCTTCAAGCCATTCGTGGTGGTGTTCATCCTCAGGCAACGTGAATGGTTTTTTCTCACCCACACCAAGAACGAGAACATCCTTCGGTGGGTGGTAGCACATAGCCTGGATATCCTGTCCCAAGGGAACCTTCTTCGTCGCCCAACCAACGTCGCCGTAGCGGAATCCGTGCGGGAACTGGCAGACACGCAGATTTCCCTGTTGAGAACGTCACATTAGCAACTACTACAAGGAAGGCCAGATTCGGAGCACGTACATCGGTGTCAATGAAGGTGAATCCACGATCACACTCCGCGGTGTGGAAGCTGCTCAGATTCTTGACCGCCTTTGTCCTCATCTTGATTACCTTCGGGAGGCTTGAGGATTCCTTCAGGATGAAGCTTGGCGAGGTCCCTGCCATGAAGGCGGCACTGTACCCGCCAACGTTGGAGAGAGGGGTCAGGATACACTCCCTGCCATCTGCAACCTCTTCAGACTCTAGACCAGGATCTTCACTGAATTCTGGAAGTCGCGGCTGAGATACTTTGAGCCATCTCAAGTTCACGACGAACGGTTGCTCGGTCTCCTGGGCAGGGAAGTGGTATGGTTGGTAGATCACCAAATCATTCGACGAGGTGCGGACCTGATGGAATCAGTAGTGTTTGGAGTTGAGCAAAGGGGCACGCATACGATGAGGTATAGGCTTTTCGACGTCGAGTCGCCAAGATCTGTCACAAGAATTTCACTCAATGTTGCCTTTGCAGACGATCGACGAGGAGTGAAGTCCGCTGTCAGCATGGGCGGAAGGAAGCCAAGGCTTGCGGCAACGTAGGCCGGCTTCGACAGATCCGGCATCGTGTACACCTGTCCAGAAGGTTAGCTCCTCGCTCTGACAGATGAAAACGCTCGTCTTACATGCAAACCGCCTTCTGCACTAAGAAGATAGGCTACGGCATGGGCTCCGGTCGACGATGATTGATGAATGCAGCCCGAAAGCCATTTGGTGGACAGCAAGCCATCGCCCCTGTCCATCTCTTCCATTTCTCCGTTGGCATCCGCTTGCAAGATGATGACGCTGGAGTCGTCGCGCAGCACAAGGATGTAAGGGTCTGCAAAGCTGGCACTGACGATTCTGAGTTCCGAGCCGTTCTCGTCTTCCATTGGAAGGATTTGGTCAAGGCCAAGTTCTACACAGACGAAACGTTAGTCATGCTCGGGTAAAATGCACGCCGGGGTAAACATTGCTTGTGCACAGGTTCGAGGGCAGAGAGAAGGGTGAGGTGGAAACATTGTATTGATCTAAAAGCACATGATTTGTGGAAGCTGTTGCTCTCCGATCTGTCCTCTTGAGCTTCCACGCAAATGCTCTAGCCACAGTTGGAGCTGCGAGTGGCATGCCGCTTCGGTCGGCAAAGACACTGCAGCTTTGCCCCCGTGCAGAACCGTTGTAGGCCAAGACAGCTTGAAGCTTCGTCTTGCCTATGCGGGCAACACTCGGTAAAATGCCATCCGAACGGGCATCGGGATCTAGCGCTCTAGCAGTCATGGAGAACAGAAAAGAAAATTCAAACTTACCAGAATCATAGCTGCGGATCTCAGCTTTCAATACCTGGACTATCCTCGTGCCACCAGCAATGGTGCCTACATTAATGGTAGCTGCGTCTTCGCGCTCAAAGTCGCCTTTACTGGTTTCTTCAAAGCCCGTGGCTGCGATGTTGAAGATAGCAGACTCTTCGCCGCCTTCATCATTAGACCTTGAGATGATCAAGAGCTGATCATAATCCACATCTGCTGCAAGCTTTGCTTCCGCGTCTTGTGGGCCGGCAGCTATCATGCCTTTGGGAGCCGGCTTCTTAGCGTGGACTGACCAGACAGCTCGAGCAGTAGCGAACTCTCCTTTTCGCATGATGACAGGGTCGATCTCTCGTCTCATGATTGCGAGAGCTCCAGCTTTACCACGCCCTATCGATGCGACCAGGTCGAGTTGGTCCGTCGTCCTCTCCACGGCCCCACCTGCGACGTCTGTTGCCTTGTGGCCAGCTAGAGCCACATCCTTGATTGGTGCTAAACTTGGTAAGTTGTCATGGATCCTAAATGTATAATTGCTAGGATCGCTGGAGTCTGTTGACGCCGCAGCAGTCTTTGCGCTGGACGGACCATCACCGTACAGATCATCGTCATCCTCCAAATCTTCCTCATCGAACGATAAATCGGCATCATCAGCAAGCATCTCGGCATGCGTTCGTTTCTTGGACAGCTGTGTCGTCTTCTTTGTCCAACCCAGAACGACGGAGTCTCCATCCTCGCTGCCAATGAACATCCTATTGCGGCCTAAACTCGTCGTGCAAGAAGCTGCTGTAATCACAACCAAGCCTCCCTTGTCTTCCGTCACTCTTCGAATGGATATACCAGAAACTGACCGTCCATCGAGCTTGAAGCTGATGATAGCCAAGCTGCCATCTCGAAGGACCACGAGCAAGTCGCCGGTTTCGGAAGACAAGAGGTCTACGCTAGCGCCTTCCAGCCGCATTGCAAGGTCAGACTGGTCGGTCATGGGAAACGAGGAGCATTGCTTGGCAAATTCATTGACAGCAACCGCGTTGGTCTTCCCAGCTTGGTCGACATGGATAAACTGGTTTACGCCGAGGAGGAGTGCGCCACCAACAGGTAGAGGCAACGGGAGGACCTTGCAGGTATCGTACGGAATTCCTGGAACTGATAGAAGGGCCGTGGATGCCTTCTCTTCAAGATCCAGTGTGAAGACCGTGTAGGTCAGAACATCCCGGCGCTCATAGAGCAGCGAGGCAGCGGCGGCCTTGTTTGCTGAAATGATACCGAATGTAGGCTCACGATACTCGTGGAGGAAGTCGAGGTGGACGGGATGCGTCAGTGTAGGATCGATCTGCGGCAATGACAGTGCAAAGGAAGCTTTGTACGGAGTCTGAGGCACATCGCCATTGGTGGCCTTCTCTCTGGCGGCAGGGGCATCCATGGGCTCATCCAGATCCGGGTCGTAATCGTCACCCTCGGCTAGGTCGTCGCCCAGCTGCCGGAAAGGCAAAATGGCCAAGTGCCTTGCGCCAAACTTGAGAGCGGCGCATCTGCTGCTCGGGTCGGCAACCAAGAAGTTGTGATATTGTCCCAGCTCGGCATCCCACGGAGCTCCCTGCAGCTCTTCACCTTCATAATAATGGATGGAGATGGTCGACAGTGTGTGGTTGATGGGGTCCCACTCGACCAAGCTCATCTTCGCATCTCGGAAAGCGATGAGAAGAGCGTCTGCGCCAGATTTTGTGTCGAGGCCCTTGATGCGAGCCAGCGAGAGGACGGTGCCTTGCAGCGGATACTCGGCGACGAGGACGAGCTTGGAGGTGTGTTCGGTCCGCTGGACAAACAGGTCGGCGGGCTCGGAGGGGTCGTCTGCGGCGACAGCTGTAGCGGGACCGTCTTTGGCAGCCTGGCTGACCTCGGTGACGATGGACTTCAATTCAAAGATCTGAAGCAGCGACGTCTTCGCAACGACGAGGTTGTGGGCCTTGGGGCCCAGGAAGGCCAGGCTGACGGCATTGGAGACGGCGGTGGGCGGAGTGAGCTCAGTGTAGACCTGCATGGTGTCGGTGGATGGGGCGCAGGACGGGCGCGAGCATGGTGCGGCAGGCAATGTACGCGGTCAGTCGTGGGCGCGGTGGGCGCGGTGATGGTGGTCGCGAGCGGAATGCCGACGCGCCAAGCATTCATCGCTGTGGCTGCAGGAGCAACGCGATCGCTGCTGCTGTGGCTGTGGCTTTGGCGCACGTCCCCACGTCATCGTGAGCAGCTCAGCAAGCTCAGCAAGCTTCCCTCCGCTGCCCACATTCCGTCGGCCTGCTCAGCCCATCACGCGCAACACTTCTGCTTCGCTCTCCCCCAGTTTCCAACTGCTCCTCCCTCGCCAGCTTCCCGCGTCGCCTGCAGACGCAATTCCGCTGCAATGGCGCTCATCCAGACGAGCTTGATCTGGGTCGCGTACGCCGTCGCCATCGTCATCCTACTGGCCATCGCCGCCGTCTTCGTCTACATCTACCAGACCCCTCGCGACCGCGCCGCCTCCGTGACCACCGTATGCATCTTCACCGTGAGCGCCCTCTGGGCCACCATCCTGCTCATGCCCGTCGACATTGCCCTCACCTCGTCCACCAACGTTTCCAAGGAAGGCCGTCGCAAGGACTGGGCTACGCCCGACAAGGTTGACGACATTGTTTACACCCTGAAGATCGTGTACTATACTCTGTACTCGCTGGACGCTTTGCTGTGTCTTCTGATCGTCCCTTTCACCTACTTCTTCTACGAGGAGTACGACGAGGGTGCCGAAGCGGATGGCACGCAAACCATTGGCGGCCGCCTTTGGGGCGCCCTCAAGTACACCATCGCCTTGATTGTGTTGGTCGTAATCTTGTTCCTGGTTGGCTTCTTCGTGCCCGTGGCGAAGAGCACCAAGCACTCACACCTAGACTTGGACTATTTCAAGCATCTTTTGGCTGAGAATCGTAAGTCGTCCTTGCCGGTCAATCCTCACTAGCAGACTAATAACGCTGCATCAGATGGCGAGCGAGCCCTCACCTTCGCATTGGGTCTTTTGATCACCATTGGTACCGTTGTATACGTTCTCTACACGGCCGCCGGCCTTGCGCTACTGCCTGCAGTCATGATCAAGTCTGCTCCATCCATCTCCGCTCCGACATTGGCCGAAAACACCGCTTCGCAGCTCGAATCAAACCGTGAGCGTCAGAGACAGCTCGAGCGTCGCAACGAGGGCCGCGATGAGGGTTTGGATGCTCGCGATCGCCGCGAGCTTGAGTCTCTTGTGCGCGAGGAGCGCACTCTCGTCAGGCGGGAGCGTCTCGCGGCTGAGGCCAGCGGCCAGGAGCAAGGTTGGCTGATGAAGACCTGGATCAAGATTGAGGCCATCTTCAGACCCATCAAGCTTCTCGGCGGGCTCCTCCTCATGATCCTCGCCCTGTTGGTCTTCGTCTCCATGCTCATCACTGGCATCGACAAAGCCAAGAACTCCATCTGCAAAGCCGGATGTGGGTACGTGCTTGGTCACATCAACATTTTCCAGCCCGTCAACTGGATCTTCGTCCAGTCATCGAAGGTTTTCCCCATCGACTACATAATCTTCCTGCTACTTATTTTGTTCTTGTTCTCCGCATCGGTCGTTGGAATCGCCACCGTGGGCATCCGCTTCCTTTGGATCACTATCTTCCGCATCAGAAAGGGCCACACTAGCCCCCAAGCTCTTCTCCTGGCGACTGTCCTCCTGACGCTGATGGTTCTGGCCATCAACTATTCCGTTGCTATGATGATTGCGCCGCAATATGCCACTTTTGGCCCTCAGACCTATTGCGACCGTCCTGCCCAGCACCCAGGCGAGCAGCCGGATTGCTCGCAACACAAGAGTGCCATCAAGCCATGCACTGAGCTCGCGGAGAACCCTGTGGCGAAGGATGTCTGTACTCCTAGCGTGGCCACTACTTTCATCAACCGCGTGACGGTAAACTTCCCATTCTTTGGCGTGGTCGACTTCTGGGCCCAATTTGCTTTCCTTGGTAAGTTCTACTTGGAAAATATCTTTCCTGTTCCTTTGAATGATCGAGCTAACAGCCTCTAGCGGTCTACCTGATCGTCTTCATCACCATGTTGTTCCGTACTCCGAGACTCGACGAAGCTCAGCTTGATGCCGATCTCGAGGAAGAGGAAGAGGAAGGACTGCTGTCCAGCACTGGTAGCCGCTTCAACGCTACGTGGCAAGACATCACCGGCCGTTCCAAGGCCAGAGCGGCGACTTACGGTGCGACCGACAATGGGGGCCAATCCGAGGGAAGGGACACCAATTGGTGATCTTCTCTTGACCTTTACTCTCACTCTCATGAACCCGGACGAAAACAAAACTGCGTATGATGTAATGATTGATTACTTGTGTTTTTGCTTTTCCCGTTGCTATTCGTTTGGCTTTCCGTATGCGCATGATATCCCAAGGTGGTCCATATAGCCCTTTGTGAAGGATTTGGTGGTGGTGGTGGATATACATGAACTCTGCTATTGAAATTATTGCTCAAACATTCACGTGATACTATATCTATCCATGCTGCGAGTGTTGTCATGAACTACATAGAGCTCAGAGTCCCGCCTGTAAGCCTTCCAGTTAGCACATAGAGGTTGGGCGTATGAGGACAACACGGTTGGATTAAACTTGCGTCGGATATTGACGTAACACGAGGAGAAGCCCGCGGCTGAGGGTTCCTAGATAGTCTTGAGTGGTCTGTTGTAATATCGTCCGTCAAAACACGCAACGTGCACTGTAGTCGCGATTGGTAGTGAAGTGTTCTGGTAGCTCTTGCATATCAACAAGATCAAGCATCTCACTTACCTTTACGGGGCTCTCAATGTAGAGTCATCACAGCCGGACCGCTCTTTGAGGAAATCTGAAATCCTATCACTACTTCAAACCCGTGACAGCCCATCAGGCGTTGAATTTCTCGTCTAGCACTGTGGGTGCACCTCTATTAATATCGTAGTTCCTTCAGACTGAGACGAGTGGAACCGACCCCATCAACCGAGCCCAATCGACAGTGACAACCAGCCGTTCATCACCCAGAACATCCGTGACCTAAGCCGGGACCAATACATCCGCTGCTTCGTCATCGTCATCTGCTCGCTTTAAGATTCCCACGCGCACCATTACAATAGCGACTGCAACAGCTGCGGCAATCTTGAAGCCTGTTGTGTGGATTCAGTCAAATATTTCCTCTTCGCAGGCTCATGGTGCAACTGCAAAAAGAAAAAAAAAAGAGAGAAAAATTTTCTATTCGCCTCACTCACCTACAGCTGGACGGGTGGGAGGAGCGCTGGCCGCGTCGGCCAGAAGGGCGATGAACGGGCGCATGTTGACCGTGGTGGCAGCTGTCTTGTACGCTTTGGCTTTCGACGGCGGGATAGTCTCTGATGCGCAAGAGGGAAGCAAAGGGAGTGGATGCAATCCTTGATGATGCAAGCCTCCAGGCTGATGAAGGTGTTTTGGTTGGTCTCGAGGGCGGTCAAAGTCTCTGGAGTGGCTGACTCGTTGGATTGAAACCCTT
Organism: Diplodia corticola; assembly: GCF_001883845.1. NCBI lineage: Eukaryota > Fungi > Ascomycota > Dothideomycetes > Botryosphaeriales > Botryosphaeriaceae > Diplodia > Diplodia corticola. The sequence goes on along the minus strand of NW_017971559.1, from coordinate 36,179 downwards.
CTTGAGAGTTCTCTGATGCCGTTGGAGGCCTCGGTGGTGCTCTGCCTCAATTTGCGTTGGCAACTGTGACCAAAGTGCAAATCTGGGTGTTGGTGACAAGGCGATGATGTAAAGTGAAAGAAAAATATTTGATTAATGTACGTCGGTAGTCGCCAAAAGGAGTAGTTGTTTAAGCGAGTAAATAGTAAGACAAACACACTGGATGAATGCCGGAAATCGGAGTGCGATGTAGAGTGTGCTGGGAGGGATTAGTGGCAGTCACAACTTCAGAGTCAGAGGCTCTCGGGCTAATATGTACGGAGTAAGGTATTCGGCCGCGGCGGTGCGTAACTTGAGAAAAATGGCTACCAATGGTCCGGTCCTTTTGTAATACAGTGGAATTTCAACGGAGAATAAGGTCACCACTTCAATGCATCGTTTGCGAGTCAGTTCGAAAGCCCATGTCAATGTTCCAATCGCAGGTTCTTCATTAAAGCTAAGAGAGGAGTAAACCAAAGTCTGCCTTGTAAAGAGAGTTGCAGACAGTTCTCTATCTCATGCTTGCTGGAGTTTCGGTGTTCCAGATTCCGATTTGCTTTTCCTTCGTGTTCTCATGAGTCTAGGCCTTTGTCGTGATAAAACATTTGCCAACCTTGTCATTCCAGCTTCAGAAGTGGAAGGACCGGTACGTGGAAATCCCTCCAACCGCAACACCGGCGTACAAGGCCAGCAAACAGCCAACGAGAATGGCAACGCCGTATCCGCCCATTCCAGCGCTCGTGAGGATGGCAAAGAGGCTTCCGGCCGCGACAGCTCCGCCGATGGATGACTGGATCGCCGCCGCAGCGGAACCTGTGTTGCGTGGGTCAGTCTCACTTTCACTGAACCACAACATTGGTGAGAACGCGCGAGATTGTTGTCTCTATCTTCACACTTACCAGCAACGACACCGGTGGCGGTGAAGCCAGCGGCGTGGAGGGCGACGGGAGGAACCACGATAGCCAAGATGATTGCGAGGACGATCAAGGCAGTAAGGTATGGATGCTTCTTGATCCAGTCGAGAACCTGGCGAATCTTATAGCGCAGTGTGCAGTGGGCGTCGAGAAGAAACCTCCTCAGCTTGCGGGGAGCTGTAGCGCTAAAAGCATTGAAGCTGTTCCTGATATTCACCGAAGCGTCCGAGATTTTTTTCACCACGGTGCTGGCGACAGTAGAGACGCCTTGAAACGCCTTGCGCGCGGTGGCTGAAATGGCGTTGAGAAAGTTCATCCTTGCGGGTGAGACAACGAGCGATCGAGCGAGTGGGTGCTGAGGTTGAGTGCGTGGGAGGTGGAAAGAGTAGAAGTCGACGTATTTAAGTTGCCAGTCAAGCAGTGAAGGGGAGAGGCGAAACATTTCGCCGGCCGGCGGCGCAGGTGGAAGCAAGTCCCGGTGAGAGTTATTGCAGGTGGGTCGTCCTGTTGTTGAAGTGAAGTTGACTGGAAACCGAGTCCTAGGTACCAACGCGGTACTGAAGTAAACAGTAGGAGCCTTTGCCCAGCAACTTTATGCGGATGCATCCTAGAGCTTTATCCGTGCACTTGGCTTACCATCACCAAGAGAATGGTGTAACCTTCACAAGACATGGGAAGGTAGAACCACGTGCCCCACACAGCGCAGCCCACCATCATCACCAGCACGAAGACCGCTCTTTCGCAACCAACCTGACCATAAGAGCAGTGCATTCTAGCATAGTATAGGAGGGCCTAAACATTCTATCAGTTACTAAACAAAGTATATCCGACCGGCACGCCCGTTTGCTTAGTCTACGACATCCCGCATTAGTTGTTTGCGTGCATTCAGTAAAGGCAGCAGTAGCGGTAGTGCATATGCTCGACACCTGCCCGCCAATCGTCTCTGGATCATCATGGTGCATTCCACCGTTTCGTCCGCCCATCCCAGACTCGTTACGCCGAATTGCCCCATCAGTGGGAGCAAAGACGATGATGTGACTCTCACCACCATACACTATCCGCTTTCTCACCGCAAAAAGCCCCAAGCCAGACTTCAAGCACCGCACAAGATGGGAAAAGTTACATATTTCTTATTTCCAAACATCCGCCCGCTTAAAACGTACGTATACTGTTCGAACAAACCAAAAAAAAAAAAATCAATCCTCTCGGGGTATCTCACATCTTACAGCAAGGGGGGAAAGGGTGGAAGGGCGGAAAAAATCAGCACACGAGAGGATCTACACCATACAAAATGAGAACCCACGCTCAAATCCAAAGGAAAGAAAAGAAAGAAAAAAAAGTGCACCCCGTCCGACCTGCATCAAGTCCCTCATGCTTCTCACCTCTCACCGCGCCCCAAGCGTCTCCAACGCAATCCTCAACTCCTTCACCGCCGTCGGCACGTCCTCGAAATTCAGCGCCGAAATCGCCCACTTCGCATGCTTCTGCGCCTGCATCACCGCGTCGTCGTCCGTCCTGTAGCTATCCGCACCCCAGGCCGTAGGCGGAGGTATGTTGGTCTGCGCGATAGGCGCCACGGGCTGCTGCTGCTGCTGCTGCTGCTGTTGCGGGGGCGGCGGTGCAAACGCCGTGGGCGCCGAGGGTTGGGGTGGTTGGTAGAAGTCTTTCGGATTGCCGTACTGGCCGTCGTCGGGGGCCGCCGGGGCGGGCGCGTCGTCCATTGCCTGCTCCGGCGCGGTGGGTAGGCTCGGGGCGGGGACCTCGGAGGTGAAGGTCGGCACGGCGGGGAAGTAGCCGCCGCCGACCGAGTTCTGGCGGGCCGGGTCCTGGTCCTGGTCCGGGTCCTCGGCTTCGAGCGGGGAGACGTTGTCGCCTGCGAAGGGTGGCTGCAAAGGCGGGGCGTTGGGCTCTTGGGAGGGTGATGGCGCGAAGGAAGGGGGCGCCGTCTCAACGGTTGGTTGCAGCGCCGACGAGGAAGCAGTGCCGTTTATACGCTGGACTTCGGGGTCGTTGGGGTCGAGCATGGGGGCGGACTCTTCGGGGGCGGGGGAGGGCTCTTGGATGGGATTCGACAGGTTCGGGTCCTCGCCGGCCTTGAGGGCTTTGGCGATGCGAAGGGCGTGGTACTTGGCGAATTTGGACTTGGCGGCGAGCTCGGGATCCAAGGGACCCCAGACGCCCATGAGGTCGAGAAAGGTGGCGGCGGCGCGGAAGGTGTCTGCTGTCTGACTGAGGGCACGTCAGCGGACAATTGGGTAGGGGCGGGTTTATGTGCGTACGCTGAAGCCTTGTTCGCGCGCACGGCGTTGTCGGCCCTCTGGAAGGTCTCGAGGGCAAACTGTTCGATGTAGACCTTGGCGGCAACGTCGTCGAGGATGGCGTCATTGTCGGCATGCTGGGCCTTGGTCTGCTCCAGCTTGTCCATCAGAGTGGTGGTGTACTGCATGCATTCTTCGTCGGCCGTGTGCAGGCCCTTGGCGATGATCTGGTTCACGATGAAATATTCGCCTGCAGGCCGGGGTTAGCTTGGCGGGGTGCAGCTGAGCGGCGCCGCGGCGGGGAGCTTACACCAGTAGGAGACGACGGGCTTGAACTTCTCGAGCTGGACGGCGCGCTGGGCAAAGCGGGTGATGTCGGCGGGCTTGAGGCCCTGGGGTATATTGGAGGTCATGGCGGGGATTGCGGGTGTCTGGTGGGGAGTGGGATGAGGCGGGTGCCTGACGTTGTGGTGCTGAGAGCGGCTGACCGCCTGGAGCTCTGGCCACCTCGAAGCGGCGGGAGATGCGCACATGCGCCTTCGCGAACCCCCGCGAATCGATTAGCGCCACTGAGGCCAGCTTGCACGTTTGCATAATCCCGAGCTTTATTATTGCTCAGCTGCCGCCGCTTCTTGCTCGCTCCTCACGATCCCGCTCTCGCTCCACTCCTGCGCCTCGTCTGCAGCTTCCCGTCCGCCATGGTGTCCCACAAGGCATTGGCCGCCGCTGCGGCTGCCTTCTTCCTCTCCTCGCCCGCCCTCGCTGGCATGTACCCCAAGAACTCCCCGGTCCTGCAGGTGGAAGCAAAGGACTACAACAGCCTCATTGCGAAGTCAAACCACACTTCTGTAAGTTCGACCCGGCGACGTCACTGGAATGTTGCTAACGACGCGCCAGATTGTCGAGTAAGCCGCCGATATAGTCGCGACACCACTTGGTCCTAGCTTCTAACCCCAGCAACTAGATTCTACGCGCCCTGGTGCGGCCACTGCCAGAACCTGAAGCCTACGTACGAGAAGGTCGCCAAGAACCTCGCCGGGCTCGCCAAGGTCGCCGCCATTGACTGCGACGACGACGTTAACAAGCGCCTTTGCGCCGAGATGGGCGTCGGCGGCTTCCCCACCCTCAAGATTGTGCGCCCAGGCAAGAAGCCGGGCAAGCCGGTGGTGGAGGACTACAAGGGTGCGAGGAGCGCAAAGGCCATCGTCGACGCCGTCGTGGAGAAGATCCCCAACCACGTCAAGCGCGTGACCGACAAAGAGTTCGACGACTTCCTGAACGAGGACAAAGCTGGCGCGAAGGCCATTCTGTTCACCGAGAAGGGCGTCACGAGCGCGCTCCTGCGGTCTCTGGCCATTGACTTCCTGGGAAGCGTTCAGGTCGCTCAGATCCGCAACAAGGAGAAGAAGGCCGTCGAGACTCTCGGTGTTGACAAGTTCCCCGCCTTGGTTCTGCTCCCTGGCGGCGACAAGGAAGCCATCATTTACGACGGTGAGCTGAAGAAGGAGCCCATGGTCGAGTTCCTCTCCCAGGTCGCTTCACCGAACCCTGATCCTGCCCCAGCGAAGCCCAAGGCGGACAAGAACGGTAAGAAGGAAGCCAAGAAGGAGACCAAGAAGGAGGAGGAGCCCGTCACGTCCGACGAGGATAAGCCCGTTGATGTCACAGACTCTGGTCCACAACTCCTCATGCTTGATACCGAAGAGCTTCTTCAAAAGGAGTGTCTGTCCACAAAGTCACACAACTGTATTTTGGCCCTTCTCCCTTCGAGGACCGACGCCAAGGAGCCGCTGCCTGAACAGGCGCAGCTAGCGCTCGCATCCCTGACTGAAGTCATCAAGAAGCATACCAAGGGAGGCCACCGCCTGTTCCCCGTGTTCACCGCTCCTATCAACAACGAGGGTGCTGCTAAGCTCCGGAAGGAGCTCGGCTTGAACGAAAAGGACTTCGAGCTGATCGTTACGAACTCTAAGAAGTCTTGGTGGAAGCACTACTCGGGCAGCGACTATTCTCAAAAGAATGTCGAAGACTGGATCGACGCCATCAAGATGGGTGAGGGTAAGAAGGAGAAGCTGCCGCAGAGCGTCATCATTGAGTCCAAGGAGGAAGTCAAGGTAGACGCCGAACAGCAGCCTATCAAGATCGAGGTTGAGGAGATCGTTGAGGAGAATGCTGCTCCGGAACACGGAGAATTGTAGGTCCAAATACAGATACGATGGGCGGTTTTGGAGCAACACTATGTAGTGAATGAAAATGTATATCTTTTTTCCTGTTTTGGTCTCCCAATCCGCAGTTTCGTTGTGCAAACCATTGGATGCGTTGAACTTGTTCAATCCTTAGGTAAGAGTCCACGTGGCAGACTTTTGATAGTGCGCGTTGCCTGACTGATACGGGCTGGAGACAGGATTCACTGCTCTACATGCCCAAGTACCCACTGCTACACTGTTGATGGGTTCAGACAGCAATGCCTCGCATTGTCTCTCCTCTCCCTGCATACTACCAAAATTCAATGCTCATTCCCATAAGAACGTAACCAATATTCACCTCAGACACAAGCAGACCAAAAAAAAAGGATGAAGGCTAACTACTCAACACCTCTACATTTCTTCTTCCAGACCTCCATCTAGATCTCTTTCTCCACCTCCTCCTGCTCCTCCGTACTCCCCACCTTATGCAGCGGGTGCCCATCAACAGCCGCCGTCGTCGACGAGACAACACCAACAGCATCATCCCCCTTCTTCTTCTTCTCCTCCACCTCCCTACACCTCCTCGCCAAATCCGTAACATGCTCGTCCCGACTCTCCGCACTCAGCTCCAGCAGCGCGTGCTCGAGCATATACAAATACTCCTTGTTCTCGCCGCTCGGCCCCACGCTGCGCACAATGTGCTCAGCCAGCCCCTGCGGGTCCTGCGGGCCCACGAACTGCGGGTTCTCCGGGAGGCCGATGTAGACGAGGCAGCGGATGGGTTTGCTGTTCGCGGCGGCGGAGGCGGCGGCGGAAGAAGAAGGGTGGAAGGGCGTGTATTGGATGCTGTACCCGTTGATCTCGCGGATGTCGAGGTAGTCGCGGACCGAGGCGGCGTGCGAGGCCGGGATGTGGTATGCTGCGCCCCAGACCTTCTCGGCGGGGGCGTCGTGCTAGTGGGGGCGGAAAGGGTCACGAGGTTAGGTGCTTCTTCTTCTTGTTTTGCTTTCGATGTTTTCATGTTTGCCGCGCTGTGCTGTGCCATGCCGTGCTTGTGCATGCGGGGGCGCGCGCGCGCGTGTGTGTATGTGGATAACGTACGTGGTCGGTCAATGTCTCCCAGTGGGCGCGGTCGATCAGCGTCGCGACCCTACCTGGCGCTTCGGGGGTGCCGCGGTGGTCTTGGCTGGAGTTCGGTCAGGCCGGGTGGTTCTGCGTTGGCAAGGATGGAAGGGAGGGGCTGGGGGCGCGTACCTCGCCTGCAATGCGGCCGTTATCTCTCTCTGCTCTCGTCCGTAGTGCTTCTGAAACATGTTTTGCCGCGCGTTGCTATACTTTTTCTTCTCCGCCTGCGCCGCAGCATCCGCTCAGGCTGCTGCGGGACGTACCTGCCAAAAGCGTCGGACATAGCCCTCGATGTAGCCTGGGAGGCGCTGGTCTGCAGGGAGGTTCACGGGTGGCTCAGCATTCGCGGCGGAGGTGGTGGGCGTTCATGGCGGGGGAAGTGCGTGTGTACCATAGTGTGGTGGAGGCTTCCATATCAGGCTTCTGCAGGTTTACAAGTGGTTAGGCAGGTGGGACGAAGGAACGCGGTGAGCCGGGCGCCTACCCGTAGCCAAAGAGCCAAAAATCCTCGGGCGGTTCGCTCATGGCTGGCGGTTTGGGATGTGGTGGAGGGGAGCTGCAGCGGCTCAGCCACCCGAAGTTCGCTTGACGCGCCAAACCAACGACCCACGTCATCCCGCACGCGGCGCACGCCTTCCCCGGACCTCCGACGACGCCTCTGCATCTCAACACCACACCTCGCGCATTCAGTGCCATCAGCTTTTATCCATTGCATTGTCGGGCTACACAGTTTCCGTTGGAATTGCGCTTTGATCTCGTTCAGCTGCACTCCATCCATAAGCGCCGCCACGGGAAGCCTGCCAGATGCTCTCCATCAATTCGTCGATGCGGCACAGCAAGGCAGTGCACGGCCCTGGTCTTGATAGCCCTTAGAAGCGTAGAGGCTGCAGTATCTCCTTCTCCCTGTACCGACCCAGCGGAACGCGTTTGATCTACCGAGATGCCGATGTTTGCCTGCTATTAGGCGCCCGTTGCCTGGCTAGCGGATCCTGAGGTGATTTGCTGGTGCGGCACAGCACTTTTCGCCCCCAGACGTTTCCGGGAAAGATCGAGGCCAAGCAAAAATGCAATCAAGATCAGGAGACGCAGTGCAGCAACCGTCCGGTCTGGCGACGGAGTACTTGCATGTGTAATTCTGCCTTCAATGCCAACATCAGTTTGTGAATAAGAAGCTTTGCAAACCCCAATTGTCTTCGTCCCGCCGTCGCTAAGATAGAACGAGGAAACAATACACTACACATCCGCGTGCTTTGCCGCGCTAGCCCCATATCCGAAGACCTGACACGGTCCGACTGCGGAGCCGTCAGTAGCAGCCCCTGCAGGAAGGAGCATCGGACGGCTATTTCAGCTCTACGGCTAACGAACTGACCTCGTTGACGCCGTTATCGCCCTCTCAAGGCTATCAATCATCCACTCTTGGAGCTGACGACCCTGGAAGGGATCAGATCAGATATCGCCTTGTGGATACATTCCACAAGTCGGCAAAAACTGCGTGTGGCTAGTATCTCCGCCCAGTCTCGACTATGCCTTGCTGCCTGACTTTCGCGGATGCTGAATGGATACCAAGAAGCCAGTGGCTATGTAGCAGCCCCCTGGAACCTCCATGGGTGAGGGTAGTAGCCTAATAATAGCATGGGTGCATGCCCCTCTTCCCAAGCTACACCTGACATCGCTCACCAGGTTTCATCCACGCTATCAAGCTCGTGCGCGGTGATCCATGAGTATAAAGTAAGTGTTCGCTGGACTCAACGCTGATGGAACCAAAGCAATTTCGTTTACTGCACTTCCACTCTTGATCATCGTTCTTGTTTTTTTTATCTGAACTCTTTTTGAACATTGCATGTCATATTTCTCCAGCCCTGTCATGTCTGCGTACGGCACACCTACTCTTGGGCCCGTTGCAGACACTCCTCCTTATTCACCAGAGACTCTCGCCACTTATCTCAACGAGGTCAAACTCGACGAGCCAGACGTGGAGATGAAGACTGTTTCTCTAGAAGACACAGCACTTGGCCAACTCCAAAATGGCGATCAAGCCAACCTCCTCGACGTCATCGACGAGCTCCGCGGCCACGGCATCAGCAAGCACATCGACCTCCCGCAACTGATCGTCTGCGGCGACCAATCCTCCGGCAAAAGCTCCCTCCTCGAAGCCATCACGCACCTCCCCTTCCCCTCGAAAGACGGCATCTGCACCACCTTCGCGACGGAAGTCGCCCTGCGCCGCTCGCCCCGCCGCTCCATCAAAATCAGCATCATCCCGGGGCCCTCTCGCAGCGACGCCGACAAAGACCGCCTCAAGCGCTTCACCGCCACCTTCACCAACCCGTCCGACTTCCCCGCCCTCATCGAAGACGCCAAGAAGTGCATGAACGGCACCTCGTCCCCGTCCCCCGACTCCCCAACAACGCCACCAGCCAACAAATCCATCAACGACGACGTCCTCCACCTCGACATCTCGGGCCCCAGCTGGCCCCCGCTCACCATCGTCGACCTCCCCGGCCTCATCCACACCCAAGCGCGCGGCCAAACCGCCGCCGACGTCCGCACCGTCCGCCGCCTCACGCAGTCGTACGCCTCCAACCCGCGCTCCGTCATCCTCGCCGTCGTCGCCGCCAACTACGACCACGCCAACCAGGCGGTGCTGGGGCTCGCGCGCGAGGCCGACCCCTCGGGCCGCCGCACGCTCGGCATCGTCACCAAGCCGGACCGCGTCGTCGTCGGCGGCGAGGACGAGCGCGGCGTCGTGCGGCTGGTCAAGAACGCCGAGCACGAGCTGCGGCTGGGCTGGCACGTCGTCAAGAACCGCGACCACGCCATGCGCGACGCGTCGTCCGACGAGCGCGACCGCGCCGAGCGCGACTTCTTCGCCAACGGCGTCTGGGCCAGCGTGGTCAAGGCGCACGTCGGCGTCGACGCGCTGCGCGCGCGGCTGGGCGCCATCCTGCTGCGGCAGATCAGGACGGAGCTGCCGGTGCTGCAGGAGGAGATCAGGAAGGGGGTGCGGGAGTGCGAGGAGGGGCTGGCGCGGATGGGCGAGCCGCGGGAGAGCGCAAGGGACCAGAGGGCGTATCTGGTGGAGATCAGCAAGACGTTTGAGCGGCTGACGCTGGATGCGGTGCGCGGGACGTATCGGAACGAGTTCTTCACGCTGCCGACGGAGGAGGAGGCGCAGCCGCGGCGGCTGCGGGCCGTCGTGCAGAACGCCAACGAGGAGTTTGCGTTCGTGATGCAGAAGTACGGGCACAGCAGCACCATCGTCAACAGCGCCACCGAGGCGGAGCCCAGCTACAAGCGCGTCTCGTCGTCGCACAACGGCGCGTCCGGGTGCTGGTCCCCGCTCGAGAACTCGGCCCCCGCGCCGAGGATCACGCTGCGCTCCGACTTCATCGAGGAGATCAAGGAGAAGGAGCGCAGCCGTCGTGGCTGCGAGTTGCCCGGCATGTACAACCCGCTCCTCGTGTGCGACATCTTCCGCGAGCAGGCCAGGCCGTGGGAGGTGATTGTGAAGGAGCACGCCGACATCATCTGGCACGCCGCGCTCGGCTTCCTGGAGACGCTGCTCGGGTCGCTGACCGAGGGGCACACGAACTACGCGCTCTTGGAAGACCACATCCAGCCGATCATGGACGCGAAGAGGAAGGAGCTTTTCACGAAGATCGAGGAGCTCTTGAGGCCGTATAAGTCGGAGCATCTGATCACGTATCATCCCCTGTTTCGCGAGTCGATGCAGCAGCTTAGGTCCAAGAAGCTGCAAAGCGACGTTTCGTCGCGTCTAGGGCGTTGGTATGGCGCGGATATGTCGGCGGCGATCCAGACGTCGCCGGAAAAGATTGTAAATGCGCTGAATATCACGTCGGGGGGGCATGGGGACGTCGACGAAGGCGAGTCCGCTTCGGAGGAGCTGCTGTATTGCATGGAGGCTTTTTATAAGGTATGTCTGGAGACTTTTGGTTGCGGCTGGGAACCTGGCTAATGGGATCAAAGGTTGCTCTCCACACTTTCATCGACAATGCGGCCACTCTCGCCGTGGAAAGCTGTCTTGTCTCTTCGCTTCCCGACATCTTCTCGCCGGGAGTCGTGTCGGCCATGGATGACGAAACGCTGGCGAACTTGGCCTCTGAGTCGGAGGAGACAAGGAGGGAGCGTTCGACGCTTCAGGAGCGGTTGAGAAATTTGAAAGAGGGGGCGAGGATTGTGGGAAGGCATGCCCGTCAGGCGCCGCCGCCACCACCACAAGGTAGGTAGTTCTATGTCAGCGAAATGTACATCCTTCTTCCTTTCTCCAACATGAGACCTTGTACACAAGCCTTTATCCTGAGGTGCCATCTTTCGACTTGCCTGAGCGTAGCTATTCGTCGCAATGCTAAATCATTCCGCAGAAGCACCTCGAAAGCCTGCAGCCAGAACGACGAGGCGCACACCTCACGCTCCAGCGACGCCACAACCTACTCCACAACCTACTCCAGCGCGAAAGTCCGCGCCCTTTCCGACCTGTGAGTCCGAGTCTTCGAGCAGCACGTCATCGCCCGTTATGCCAGCATCCGTTCCCTCGGACGCGACATTGGCAGTGCCAACGCCCCCCACAAGCTCTCCGGAAGGCCACCGGGGTAGGTAATGCCACCCGAAAACAAAACCATTGTCGTTTTTGCACAGAAGCTGATCCGAAGCTCGGGCTCTCAGAAAACACGCGAAACCAGCCTCCCCCTCCTCCAAGGAGAAAATGGTCGCCCGAAAACTTTTCCGGCCCAGGGGGACCTGATTGGCACAGTATCCTGGGCGAAATAGATGATTACTGCAATGGCGTCAGAGCCCCAGCGATGACGTCGTCTGCCGGTGTGCCGCGGGTTTCTGTCGAGGACGATGAGGAGTTGTGATTGTTTCTGCTGCTTTGATGCTTGTATCTGTTTTATGTCGTCCGTCGTCGTCGTCGTCGTCGTCGTCGTCGTCGTCGTCGTCTGGAACTTTTGTGTCTTGAAATACGGGAAGCAGTGGGTTGCGGAAGATATCTTGATTTCATGTTGAAAAAGATGCCATGACCCTTGCGTACAAGGATAGCTGGAGTTCAATCTAGATGTGGGGGTCGTACATCTAGCAAGACTTACTTACCTAGAAACTGTCAGTCCACTAGGGACCCCAGTAGGGCGGTCACAGCTGTTCCCCAAGCTTTCTTGTGGCAAACCGTGCAGGATGGCCCTTGTATGATTGAAAGCCTCATGGATTACCTTCTCATATACACGGATGGCCGCCAGCCGAATTCCCTTTAGACGGCCACATGCCATCTATCAAGAGAAAAGTGCTAAGCTTCCCCTACGACTGACTCTACGCCACTAAATTTCTCGAAGCCCGTTGCCCGACCCTTCAATAAGTCCACCGCTCCGCGTTCTTGCCGGAACGCGCAAGATATAAGACACGTCACATTTCCATTTCTCCCCCCCACTCTCCTCCGGTACGTACGTCTACTTTGCCACAACGGGACGGACGGGTCCCCTTATCCTTTTCGCCACGCGGGGCGAACAATTAACCCACCCTTACCCCATGAATCCCTCCGCGCGGTTTCCCGATTCAGTAAGATCTCCCGTTAGCTGCAGATATGCAGATATCAACCATGCACACCATGTCACTCTGTCGAGTTTCAGAGCGAGTAGGGATGCGATGTGATATTGTGGAACTGCGGAGATTATTGACTCCCCTTTTTCTTCGGCATGCTGGAAAGGGAACACCTGAAGATTCCATACCCGAAGCGCCACTTCATGCGTCGAAGAGGATAGCAAAGGGGGGAGCAAGGGCGAAGAAACCAGGAATACGGTGCAAACAATGAACTACGCTTCGAGTCGAAAAAAAGAAAAAAACTCATTCGCTACCATGACATCGCCGCGGCGGCGGCGGCGACGACGACGACAACGCACGTCAGAAGATGGATAGGACCAGCCTTGAAGAAACAACGTCGAACAAAGGCCGGGAAAAGGAAAAACCTAGTACCCCTCCCTCCCGCCCTCACAGCCCCTTCTCCACCTCGACCAACTCCTCAAACAACCCCTTCCACCTCGCCGCCTCCTCCTTCCCGGGCCTCGGCAACGGCTTCCGCGCGTAACCCCCATACCCAAACCACGACGCCAACGCGCTCTTCGTCCCCACCACGCCGCCCTGAATGGCGCCCCAATCGCCCCTCGCGACCACGGCCTGCAGCTCCCGCGCCGCCTCCAGCTCGCCGCGCTCGTACAGCGTCACCAGCCGCACGCAGGCCTTGGGCGCGACGTTCGCCAAGCCGGCAATCACGCCGCTGCCGCCCGCGACCAGCGTCTGCAGCGTGAAGTCGGCGCTGCCGCCGGCGCAGAGGAATCCCGATCCCGTGCGCCCCCCGGTGGTGGTGGCGGCGGTGGCGGCGGCGACGCGCGCCAGCTTGCCCGTGTTGCCGCACGTCAGCTTGACGCCGACGATGTTGGGGTGGGCGCGGGCGAGCGCGACGATGGCGTCCGACGAGAGGTCGAGGCCGCCCGCCGCGCCCGGGTAGTTGTATATCAGGACGGGCACGGGCGAGGCGGCGGCGACGTCGCCGAAGAAGGTGGCGACGGTGCCGGTGGCGCTGCCGGCGGCGAAGAGCCCCTGGTAGTACGCGGGGGGCAGGATCAACGCGTAGTCGCCGCCCGAGGCGTGCGCGTCGCGGCAGAGTTGGATGGTTTCGCGCGTGGATTGCGCGCCGCAGCCGACGAGGACGGGCAGCGAGGTGAAGCCGGCGGCGTCGAGGGCGGAGCGGGTGGTTTGGGTGATGAGGTTGCGTTCTTCGCGGGAGAGGTGGACGGCTTCGCCGTTGGAGCCTTGGGTGGTGAGGCCCGCGACGCCGGCCTGGGCGAGGCGCACGGCGTGCGAGGCGGTGGTGGGGACGTCGATGTCTTCGGTGACGGGGTCGAAGAAGGCGGGGGTGGGGACGTAGACGCCTGGCGGGAGGGGCCGGCGGCCGGTGGTGTTGGTGATGGCGGGTTGTTGGACGGCGCCGGCGGTCATGGTGGCGTGGTTTCCGCTGGAGGGCGGGGTGTCTTGGTGGGGAGACATGGTGGTCCAGATGTTAATGTGGTTTTATAATATGGCGAGATCAGGGCGGCGAAGAGCAAGCCGGCGCAGAGCTCGCGGGGTCGGCACGAATGGGGCAATTGATATACGTCTGGAGACGCGTGGGATAAATAGCTGTGTAGGCAGAGAGCGGAGTGGAGTGGAAATAAATAGCCGACCGGGGAGCAGGCATAGGCAGGCGCAGGGCAGGCGAGGGCAGGCGAGGGCAGGCATAGGGCAGGCATAGGGCAGGCTCGAGACGGCGTGGGGGTTGCAGTGTCGAGGTCGGACCGGACACGGCAGCAGCGGACAGGAGGGCAGCCATGGCGGGAGGCGACGGTGGCCTACGGATCAGGCACCAGGCCAATCGGGAGAGTCAGCGAGCAGGCGGGTGGTGTTGAGGGTTGGAGCGTGGGCGGGGATTGGCGGTGGTGCGGAGCGTGGTGCGGGACCACTTAGCGTGGGGGTCGCCTGGCCCAGCTCGTCTGATATCATGGAGCTGTCACCGCAAGACGCGAGGCTCGCGCTGGCTGCTGCTTGTTTCCTGCTGTCATGGGCGTGCATCGTAGGGCACAGCCGGGCACAGCAGTGCACAGGGCGCGCGTCATGGGACCGGGCGGGGTGATACGGACGCGGTGGACGCGTGCATCGGTGCTGAGATCTCGGAATGCGCGGGGATGCGGAGGCAGACGAGCAGACGAGTGCTTGTTGTTCCTGGCAGCCGCGCAGCCGCGCAGCCTCCACCGACGACCCCCACGCGTCGCCACGCCCACAGCACCGCACCACCTTAGCCTCAACCACGGCCAGCAACCTTGCTCGGCCCCGTGTGCGCCCTGCCGATGTGCACACCATCCGTCCGTCTGTCCCGAGCCGGCCCCGTCGTTACTTCCGGACGTCGCATCAGCCTGGCTAACGGCTTCCGCTGCTCACCAGCCTCATGCACCCCTCGGCTCCGTGTGACGCCTGACCGGCATGCTCGATAGTCCTATGTTGGCTGCTGCGCCCGCGTCGAGCTGGGAGGAGAGAGGAGGCCAGAGGCTCGAAGCACGGCCAGAACCAGACAGCCTACCCCACAGCTCCGCATTCCCCGGCTAGGCTTCAACCAGGCGGCAACCACCCCCCAGAGCTAATCATTCTTCACTGCTGCTGCTGCTTTGCCAGACGGACCGCGGGAATTGGTGGGCAGACTGGCATCCTTGCCATGTGCCGGAGAGATTCCAGTCCATGTGGCGGATGTGAGCCGTCCAACGTGCGTGCTGAGCTTGGCATGCTCCATCCCGCGCGAATCGTTGATTTTGAAAGGGTAATGGTTACTCGATGGACGCAAAAGGATCAGTGATATGGCGTCCTCGATCCAAACACCACCAGAACGACGCTCCGCATCGCGCTCCGGGCCTGCACCCCCCGCCCTACGCATTTACCCCGCCTCGAGACGTTGGTGGATCCACAGTATCTATGTATGTACATCTCACCCTGTACTACCACATGCTTCTCCCCGTGCGTGAGCCATTTTATTTCTGGGTTTTCACTCCTTACCCGCTCTAAGCGACGACAACTGGCTGCAGCTTGGTAAGCAGCCTGATGATCCCGCAGCCCGCAGAAACAGGAAGTCTTCAGCCGTGACTGCTCGGGCCCGAAGCCTAATGCTCGCATCATCCGAGACGAACGCGGCTATCTGCACCACTGTTCCTCAGACTCTCTGCAAGCCTTCGGAACTTTATCTCCCGACTGTCGACATGCATGTCATGGATACGTTTGGGGACAAACACGGTCGATCGGTTTTCGTCAGCATGCAAGGAGCAGTCAAGTTCATGCGCGCCATTTTTTGCGAACTGTTGAGACTGGACTTCTAGACATCAGCTCAACGCGCCGGCAGGCAGCACCTGTAAGCTTTGCAGCTCCTTTGCTGCTCGCCTTTATTCGATAACGGATTGGTTTGGTCACATTCTGTCTAGCAAGCGCTAGAGTTGCTTCACATGCTTTACACTTCAAAGATACCCGGAGGAGTACACGGTCTCTTCTTCTCCAGGCAGGCCTTATGCGGATACACATTCACTCTTAAAACTTGCATTACGACTCGTCTGGGGCTTCCAGTCTATTTCCAGGTCAACTGGAAGTGTCTAGTGCCACGCTATGGCCTTGTGCAGATCGCTTGTTGTTGGAATTTGTTATCACTGAATCGTGCGACGATCTTGCCTCCTTCGATGCTCGCGCCTCCCTAAACCTAACGTCAGAGCAAGCTCAAAATGGTCCAGTCCTCTGTCTACCATATCTCATAGTGCCTTCAGGCTACGGGCTGAAGCTTGTTCTACAAAGCATCTGATCAGACTTCCCCTTCAGTTGGTGACAGCATTCTCAACCTCGCTACGGCTTTGGTTTCCCATATCTAGCCTGGCATATCTGACCAGTCCAGCTCCTGCCTTTACCCATTCAGAGACCATTCAGAACCTGGTCAGCTACCACGTTACTTTTCTTCACTGCGAGTCGCCAAGTTCCAAAAAGTTGTGGATCAAGACAGATTGCCTTCCCTCAAAGTTCTTTGCTGAACAAGGTCACACACCGACAAACTCATCCATGGCTGTCATAGTGGAACAAAATCTATATCGTCCATCACCTTTGGACCTCCTGATTGGCATTCAACATCTCTCCAGGCTATACTGCCTCTCTCCTCTCTCCAAAGTTTCCGAAGTCAACGATAATCAATATATTAGAAGTACTCGAGTATCTCATCACTGCCTACTATCTGAACCATTTCCAGATTTGTCCCTTAACGCGGCCTACATTTCTCTAGCGCTCAAGCCACCCAGTCATTCCCAAAGCTCCTCAAGGCCTGCATGCCCGCCCTCCCTCCCTCCCTCCCCCACGTCCGTCCCACTCAAACACAAACATTCACCCTCCCCACACTCGGATCATGATCGCTCGCCATCCCCTCCGCCCCCGCCCACGTATTCACATGCACATGCTCAAACTCCACCCCCTTCCCCGCCACCGCCTCGCTCACAAACACATGATCCAACTGCTGACAATTCCCATCATAAAGATACGTATACCTCTCCACCTCCCCCACCCCCGCCACCACATCCGCATCCCTCAATGCACCACTCCCCTCGACAAACCTCACCACCGGCTCCACAAACGCAAACTCGTTGAAATCCCCCGCCACCACGACGCTCGCCAGGGGATCCACCGCCAGCACATCCGCCACGAACCCCGCCGTCGCCTCCGCCTGCGCCCGCCGCACCCCCACCCCGCCGTTCGCCGGCGCCCGCGCGTCGCCCGCCAGCGTGCTCGACCCCCCTTTGCTCGCCCAGTGCACGTTGACGGTCCACAGCCTGCCTTCTCCTTCTTCTCCGTCTCCGTCCAGCGTCCGCCACACGGCCGCCAGCGGCTTGCGGCTGTCGGTCCAGGCGGCGGCGTTGGCGGGGTCGACGCGGCCGGGGTTGAAGGAGAGGGTAGAGGGCGATAGGGGGACGGTCGCCTGCGTGGCGTTGCCCGGGTTGGGGTTGAGGAGGGCGAGGCGGGCGGGGTTGTAGAGGTAGGCGGGGCGGATGTTGGCGCCGGGCTGGCCGCCGTCGGCGTCGGGAAAGGCGGGGTCGATGGAGGCGAAGGCGTAGGCGGGCCCGCCGTGGGAGGCGATGCTGGCGACGAGGGCGGCGAGGGTGCGGTTGGAGGTCGTGATGCCGTCAGAGGTCGCGGGCCCGCTGTCGTCTTGGATTTCTTGGAGGAAGAGGAGGTCCGGGGAGCGGAGGTGGACGGCGATGTGGGAGGCGATGGTGGGGAGGTGCGAGGAGTTGGCCCAGAGGTTGGCGACGTTGTAAGAGGCGAAGGTGAGGCCGGAGCAGGAGTTGGTGGAGGCGAGGGTGGTGGGCGGGGGGAGGGGGGGGGGGGGGGAGGCGAGGACGGCGAGGGCGGTGGTGGGGAGGAGGTAGTAGGAGCCGAAGGCGTAGGTGACGACGCCGGTGATGTCGGAGAGGGTGTCGCCGAGCTTGATGGTGGTGGGGTGCGTGGTGGAGTCTAGGGCGTCGCCGATCATGATGGCTTCCGGGTTGGCGTCTGGTATTGAAGAAGGAGGGAATCGCGATTAGCTTGTTTTCTCTCTCTGCGTTTTTCTCGTGAGTATGGTGTGCTCTTGGGGAGACGTACCGGCATCTGTCATGGTCAGACCGCCCCTCCCGTTCAAGCCCGTCACCGTCCAGTTGCCCCTTACCCACACCTCCCCGTAGGAATTCGGCTTCGCTAGCGCCACCGGCGCCTCGATCGTCACCAGCTCACCGCACAGGCTCTCCCAGAAGTCCATGCCGTACAACTCGGGCTGCAGCGTGGGGTTGACGACGGAGATCTGGCTCTCGTTGTTCGGGACGGCAAAGACGTCGCCACCATCCAGGCTCGAGTACTGCTCCGTCGGCGGTGACCTGACGCCGCCGACGAAGACAGGCTCGACGGCATTTCCGGAGGAGATACGAACGACGTTCTTGGGCGAGGACAGCTCGGTGAGGTAGAGATACGCGGACGAGGATCGGTACTCGGCGACGGTGGCATCGAGCCGGATCTCGTCGCCGACAGTAAGGTTGGCGCCGACACTGCTGGAGAAGACATAGATGGAGTCAGACCCGACGCTTTCGGACGCAGTGGGCGAGCGGATCCAGATGCCCGAGGGTCCTTTGGCGGTGACGAGGCCGGTCACGTTGGTGACGGCTTGGCCTTTGAGTGGCGAGATGAAAGCGTCGCCGTTGATGTCGCTGATGGTGACGGCGGATGCGGTGCGCAGGCACAGCAGCGCCGCGGCGGCGAGACTGGCCCACGAGGTCCCAGGAGAAATCCACATGTTCGAGTACGGCCGGGATGGGCGAAAGGGCTGCTGTCTCCTCCTCTTCCCAACGACGAGGCGCCGCAGCTGCTCGTTATATACATGTCGTCGCCGGCGTCGCCACGTCCAAGCAGGTGCCAAGCAGCCAGTTTCGTGAAACAGAAGGTGTCTGCTCGTTCGAGCTACTCAGCCGCCGTGGAGCGGAGATGAGGCGCCTTGGCGGGCGTGTTCGCGTATCTCGCGCCTGGCCCTCGTTGCGTCCGTGGGCTGTCTCATTGGTCGCGATAACGCTTGGCCCTGCCAGGCACCGCATGAACTGCAACCCGGCCGGCCCCGATGTGTAATTCTTTATAGCCATGTTGTGGCTGCTGTCCGTTATCGTGGTATCCGGATGCTCGGCATTGGACCGTATCGCTTGCCATCATAGTTAAGCGAGGCGGGCGTTGACGCTGAGAGTCATGGCGACGGCTCAAACATAAGGGAGAGAAGTATGCTAGGGCAGTCCGATTCATGGAAATAGAGCTTGCTAGGCCGGAGGAAAGCCACGCTAGACTGGGAACGAGCAGTGAATGTAGAGTTTGACAATGCTCTCTTCGCGGAAGAACGTGACGCTGACCATATATGAACGGCACTGATTGAAAACGCGACTCACAGACACGTAGTGGAACTCAAGGACTGTTCAAAAGGAATTTCATACCGTCTGGTAATCGGCGCTACAAACAAATGTACAAGGTTAGGTTGCCTCTCTGACCCCCTAGTATGCTACTGTCCACCCGTCTTTTACCTGTCGACCTCACCAAACACAAGATCCATCGTACCAATGATAGCCACGGCATCAGCCAACAAGTGACCTCTTGCGATCTGGTCGAACCCGCCCAGGTGGGCGAAACCAGGCGCTCTGATCTTACACCTGTAAGGCCTCTCGCTGCCGTCGCTGACGAGGTAGACACCCATCTCACCCTTCGGCGCCTCAATGGCGCTGTACGTCTCGCCCGGCGGGACCGAGTATCCCTTGCTGTAGAGCAGGAAGTGGTGGATGAGGGCCTCCATGTTCTCCTTCATGGCAGCACGCGGCGGGGGGGCGATCTTGTAGTCCTCGACCTTGACGGGACCGGCGGGCATGTCATTCAGGCATTGGTGGATGATGCGCAGAGACTGTCTGAATTCTTCCATGCGGCAGAGGTAGCGGTCGTAGCAGTCGCCGTTGACGCCGACGGGCACGTCAAACTCGACCTTGTCGTAGGCGTCGTACGGCTGCGACTTGCGGATATCCCACGGCACGCCGGAACCACGGAGCATGACACCAGTGAAACTGTAGTTGAGCGCGTCGGCAGCAGAGACGACACCAACGCCCTTGGTTCTGCCGATCCAGATACGGTTGTCCGTCAGGAGCTCTTCGGTTTCATCGATGCGGTCGCCAAACTGAGTAGCCCACTGGTAAATATCGTCCAGCAAGCCAACGGGAAGATCCTGAGAAACACCACCAGGGCGGACGTACGCAGCGTGGAGACGGGCGCCGGAGACACGCTCGTAGAATTCCTGCAAAGCATTAAACCGACCGCCATTTATCGATTCACGAGTGCCACGCTTACCATCAGCTTTTCACGCTCCTCGAAACCCCACAGGAAAGGCGTCAGAGCACCAACATCCATGGCGTGTGACAGGACGGACATGAGGTGGTTGAGGACCCGGGTGATCTCGCCAAACATGGTGCGAATGTACTTGGCGCGCTCGGGAAGCTCAACGTTCAGCAGCTTCTCGACGGCCAGCGAGTAGCACTGCTCGTTGGTCATCATAGAAACGTAGTCGAGACGGTCGAAGTAGGGCAGAGCCTGCAGGTATGTCCGGTACTCGATGAGCTTCTCGGTGCCACGGTGCAGCAGGCCGACGTGAGGGTCGGAACGGATGATCTCCTCGCCATTGAGCTCCAGAATCAGACGCAACACGCCGTGGGCGGCCGGGTGCTGGGGCCCGAAGTTGACAGTGTAGTGGCGGATCTTGCGGCCCTTCGCATCGGCCTCCTCCTGGTGAAGGGTGGTCTCGTTGATGGGGGTCGCGTAGTCCTCCTCGGTCTCGATGAGATGGGTGGTGGGCAGGGGCTCGGCGTAGTGGCGCGGGATCGAGGTCGAGATGCTGCGGGCGAGGTTGCTGTAGCGCGGGAGGGCGCTGCGCGTGGCCGGGGCGCGGGAGGCGACGGCGAGCCTCCGCGCGGTGTGACCGGCGATTCTGGCGAGGGAGACGGGCATTGTCGCTGGTGGGAACAATGCCGGGCCCTGTGCAGGTCGATTGTCGGGGGCGACGAGTGGTAGAGTGGAGAGGCGATGAGCGGGAGCTGGGTATCCGAATGATGAGGTCGACGATTCAAATCCACGACGATTGGCTAGCCGGCCTGCGCTGCCCCGTGCGAAACCATGGCCAACAGCCACCCCGCGAAATCCAGGGAATGGGCTCGCACGAAAGCGATTGTGCTTCGCTGAAGCTAGAGAAAGCCAAAGGATGAGATGAGTGCATCCTTCCGGGGATCATGTCACTGGCACAAGTGATATTTGAGCACGAGTCGTCGTCGTCATTCGAGCCTGTCCGTCGTGTTGCGGCCAGGCTTTCGCACGCCTCCCGGGCATGCTGCAGAGCCGAGTTGCAGGGCGGTGACAGGCGGCAGTTTCTCGGCCGCAGTTCTCCCGCCACAGAAGTTCAGAGCAGTCGCAACTTTTTTCGATGCGCCGACAGCAGTAGACTGCACGAAGACTCGCCCAGACGCCATGGTTCAAAAGCATCAGCCGACCCAGCAGGAGCTGGAGCGCCGCCGGGTATGCTCATCTTGGCCCTTCTCAATCACGCTTTGCTAATTCACCGCAGCTCGTCGGCGTCCATGCTGAGCATGTCTCCAACATCTCTTCCACCGACTTCCCCGGCCACTTCCCCGGCGAGGACCACAAATGGAGCCTGGAGAAGTTCAAGCAGGTACGCGCTGGCCGCCGAGCTTCTCGAGTCGTACAATGCTCATGCCTCCTAGAACTTCCACGTCGACTTCCACCGAAACGAGCAGTTCGACGCCCAGTTCTCTCTCGTCGGCATTGACGCCGCCATCGCCAACGCCTTCCGCCGTATCCTGATCGCCGAGCTCCCCACGCTCGCTATTGAGGATGTGTATATCATCAAGAACACCTCCATCATCCAGGACGAGGTGCTGGCCCACCGCCTAGGTCTGATTCCGCTCAAAGGAAACCCCGAGGCTATCAGAAACATGACCTGGTACAAGAAGCCCGAGAGCGGCGAATCCGAGGAAGCCGCGCACACCGATTACAACACTGTCGTCATGGAGCTCAACGTGCAGTGCGACTGGGCGCCGGATGCGAGGGAACTGGCTAAGAAGGGAGAGACGGACCCGAAGAAGCTTTTCATCAACTCCAGCGGTACGGCACGCAATTCCCCATGTTCTACCACATCAATGCTGACGCGACCCACAGTATACGCATCCCAAATCAACTTCGTCCCCACCGGCCGCCAGACCGAGCTCTTCGCCGGCGAAGGGGCCATCCAGCCCGTCCACCCGGACATCCTGATCGCGAAGCTGCGGCCGGGCCAGAGCATCAACCTCTCGATGCACTGCATCAAGAGCATAGGCGCGGACCACGCCAAGTTCTCGCCCGTCGCGACCGCCACCTACCGCCTGCTCCCGCACATCCAGATCCTGCAGCCCATCCTCGGCGCCGACGCGCACAAGTTCGCGCGCTGCTTCCCCGCCGGCGTCATCGCCGAGGAGACGGTCACCGCCGCCGAGGCGGCCCAGCCAGGCTCGCCGTACGCTGGCCACGAAGGCGAGAAGAAGGCCGTCGTCGCCAACCCCTTCAACGACACCGTCACCCGCGAGGTCCTGCGCCACGACGAGTTCAAGGACAAGGTCAAGCTCGGCCGCGTGCGCGACCACTTCATCTTCAGCGTCGAGAGCTCCGGCCAGTTCGACAGCGACGACTTGTTCATCCAGAGCGTCAAGGCGCTCAAGGTCAAGTGCGAGATCATGAAGAGGAACATGGCGAACCTGATGAGGTAGTCTCCCTTGCTCTCTCTCTCCCGGTATACCCTTCCTCCCCTAGAAAATGGATTTTGCATAGCCAAGGCGTTTCGGATTGGATTTGAATGGTGCGAGCGGACATTGCTCGATGTTTTCGATGTTATTTCACGGCGATGGGATCACAAAGGGGAATAGAATAGTCCTGGGGGGTGTGACTTTTCTGCTTTCTGCGATCAAAAGTTACATCTGTGATTTATAGAAGTCGGTGAATGGGAATGTAAAAAAGATGCTTTCCTGGTCTCTAAATCTGGGCAACGGACTGTCGAGCATTTCCACACCCCACTACCAAGAATCAATCGAATACAACTGCAGAACTTCTCTGAAAGTCAAAATCTCTAGGGTTCGTGTCTTCTCAAAAATATCGTGCTATCGCTGAAGGGTATCTCCGTCTTGGCAAGCTCTACAAACATTATGGGGGTGTTGATCAAAAAGAAGAAGAAAAAAAGGGGGAAATCAAAATGCCTGCCAATACCTACGCTCTTTCGCTTTCGCTCTCTCGTTCCCGCTCTCGCTCTCGTACATACATACAGTGCTACTATGCCGCTCTTCTCTCGTTCAATGATCCGCCTGACGGGCCGTCTCGTCTCGTTGTCGTCAATCATCTCGTACTCTTTCGCTCATAATATTCACAACCAAGCTCGAACGGAAAGGGGATGGAAGGAAACCAAAAAAGGAAAAAAAAAACAAGGGTGAGAAGGGAAATTGGTCAAGGAGTGAGGATAGAAATTCCTCTACTTCCTCCAATAGGGCAAACGAAAACAACGAGCGCGTCGTGCCGTGTGATTGTTGATGTGCGTTTGTTCGTTCGTTGGAAAAAAGGGCGCGCGCGCGCGCCCGATCATACCACGACGACGACGACGACGACGACCAACCATTCTTCACGCCTCGCACTCCTGCAACGCCAGCCTAGCCAGCTCGCGGCAGCCGCTCGGGTCGAAGCGCTCCCGCGCCCACATCCTCTTCCTGCCCTCGCGGATGCGGTCCTCCTTCTGGCCGGGAGTCATGCCGCGGCTGTTCGAGACGGTAGGGGAAGAAGCAGCAGCAGCGTCGCCGCCGTCGCCACCGCCGTGCGTAGCGGTTGTCGCGTCAGTCGACAACGACAGTGCGGGCGCGAAGACGCCGCTGCGTCGCCTGTTCTCCTCGACCGCACCGCCCGAGTTCGTGGCCGTGGCTTCGGACCACGCGGAATTAGAAGGAGAAGCAGCCGTCGCCGTGGACGTAGACGTGGACGAACCCGACACGGAGCGGCTGGAGGCCGGGCTGTGGGAGCCGCCGGCCTTGAGCAGCTGGATGGCGAGCAGGTGCGAGACGAGCTGGGCGCGGAACGCGGACAGGTCGCCGTTGTAGTGCTGGATGCGGGCGGCGAGCGGCAGCGGCAGCAGGCTGGTGCTGGAGAGGTCGCGGGGGAAGAGCAGGCACGGGCAGGGATGCGTGCGCTCGAGGGGCGTGCGGGCGGCGACACGTGCGGGCGTGGGAGTGGTCGGGTCCGCGTCGTTGCCGTGCGTGTTGTTCCTGTTGGCGGCGGCGGCGGCGTCGTGGTCCTCGTCATCGTCGGTGTCGTCGTAGTCGCTTAGCTGGCGCTGTCGCTGCTGCTGCGAGGAGCGAGGCGTCGTCGCCCATTGGATGGGCGTGCCTTCGACCATGTCCACGAAGCCGTGCGTCTGCGGCGGGGGCGTCTGAGGAGGGGGCGTCTCCGGGGGCGGGAACTGGAAGGCGGTGTCGAGGCCGTTGTTGTTTTTCTTGTTGTTGCGGCTGGGCGTCTGCGCTGGCGAGTCCGTGTGAGCGCTCTTTTCGGAGAGCAGCGAGTCGCTGGACCTGGCCTTGCGAACTTGGAGCGGCGATGGGCGCTTGATGCTTGGCGGCTCGACGGAGAGGTAGTTGTTCTCCGGCTTGTGGTCACGTTTGTCGTCGGTGAAGGGGTCGGAGTGGATATCTTCAGCCCACGAGACGTCGGTCACGAGCGAGTCCGTCCGAGAGTGCTTCGAACTGTTGAAAGAGTGACGCCTCGAGGCCGAAGACGACAGGTCGAATGCATCGAAGGTTGAAGTGAGGTCCCACATGCTGGGTACGGGCTGCCTGCCTTTAGGCTGGTCATCCTGGGCTGGCAGGCTGAGGGACAGTTTCGGCGGCGACTGCGGGCGGTTCTCGTCTTGTTGAATGGGTAGAGGCTCCGGCAGCGTGGCAAGCGCCTTGTTGTAGAACTCTTCAGACTGCTGGAGAGAAGGCACGCGCGCCACTGAATGATTGTGCATTGACCGCGCCAGGGAGTCGTACGACAGGGCGGCGTAGAAGTAAAGGAAAGTGCGGACCAGAGGGTGATGCTGCAATGACTATTGTCAGTGGCACGCAAGAGAGCAAAGGGCAAGGAAACGTACATCCGAACAATTCTTGTCAAGAAGTTCCAGGCATTTGGAAGCGCACTGCCGGTAGCGACGGTCGAAGTAGAGGTGCTTCACCTCGTTCAACATCTTGCGCAGGTCACCTTTGCCCTCATCCGACGGCGGCACGTGCAAACCGAACGTGGGGACGGTCGCGAGGCCATTGTAGCGGGTGCCGATGTCCCGCGTCGGGATCATGGTTGCTGCTTAGTGCGAGGAGGACGGCGCGCAGCAGAGTCGGGGAATTCAGTCAAATCCGAGGCTAGGGGGTATAGTGAGGCGGGCTCTCGGTGTTGACAAGGTCTTGGACGCGGTCGGCGAGAAATCGGGGGTTGCTGCGCGCGGCGACTGCCGGGACAAAGAGCGTCACGACAAGAGCGGTGACCAGCCTCCAAAAATGTGGATCTGGCGCAAAAATATTACCCCGGACGCGGATCGCTGACCGGTAAAAGGCTCTGACGGGAAGAACGGGGTCTCCAGGTCTTCGTGAGGCTCTAAGGCTTCAGGTCAAATGCCCCTTGGAGATGCAAAACGGGAAACTTTGGTGGTTACACGGCTTCCATATCCAGTAATTGCCCATGCAGGCCGTCCAAACAAAATCACACCGTCTCCATTTTTTGTGAGGCGCCCTGTGGCTTGCATAAAACAGGGCATATCCGTCCGTTTCAGATTATGCCGGTTGGACGAGGCGCTGGGACCGCAACACCATGCTCCCTACTTGCGTTATCGTCGAGTAATCGAAGCGCGGCAGCTGCCTTGCAGAACTTGGTACACCTCGAGGGCCTCGGCACATTCCAACCGTCCGCATATTTCCGCAACCAGAGGGCAGTTGATAAAGGTTTGATTGGCTCAAAATATTTGGCCAACCGCTGTGATCCAGCCCATCTGTGATGGTTGGGGCCTTCAGATACCGTGATGCATCCGGCTTTAGGCTTTCCATTTGGGGGCCCTGGGTCGAATACACAATCCCTGACTGATGTCGCCTGTCCGCTGCCACACCCCGGCCCGAGGAGCGCAGGCATCGAACGACTCTTTGGCCCACAGGCATGCTATCTCACCTACCCATTGCACTCACAGTGATCCCACCTCTACCGAGCTAGGTATCCATCTTGCCCTTTGTGTTGATCATGCTCAGCACATAACTTCCATGCCCCCTGCTCTTGGTTAGACTTGCCACAGAGCTGATTAACCCTTCGGTTGCATCGTATTCCGGACCAGCGCATCACGTCCTCCTCGGCACCTGGAGATCCGCTCCCCTTGATTTGGTTTAGGGCGACCAGCCGGGATGTGGGCAGATAAAATCGCTAGGAATCGTCTGGGTTTATATAGTCAATTAGGAGGGTCAAGGTCAACGAGTCACACCCCTTGTGGACAGTAGAGTCTAGTGCTACAACCTGAAACTCTTGAACGGCTGCTGGCATTGTCAGCTGTTTCAGACATACCCGCTTCAGCACCAGAAGTCGGATTGGCTGCACTCACAAAAGCTTGTGCTTAGCTATTTCCCCAATGTATTTCTCACAAAACGTTTGCTCAATGTTGGGATATCAGACAACGGTTGTATTCTACATACACGCAATCGGGTGATTTGACCTAAATTCCGGCATCGACGGAATGGGATTTTTTCAATAGATGCTGTCAAATCTATCTCTCTTACTCCTCGGAAGCGGCGGCACCAGTAATGATCTCGACAAGTTCGCCAGTAATGACGGCCTGGCGAGTACGGTTGAAGAGGATCTGGAACTTGTTGATCATGTCGCCGGCGTTCTTGGAGGCGTTCTACAGGCAAAGTCAGTACCCAGCCATATCTTGGAATGGTCCATATCACTCACGTCCATGGCGTTGCGACGAGCGGACTGCTCGCAGGCGTGACCCTCAGCCAGAGCCTAGAACATGTCAGAAGCGTCCCATAGTTGATTAGAACAAGTCTCGTACCCAGTAAAGAGAGTTGGCCAGAGCGTATTCACGGAGGTTGGGGAGGGTGAAGTCCTCGATCTCGAACGCGGAAAGGTTCTCTAAGCGACATCAGTACATGATATTCCACGGGGGGCACCGGACCGAAAACTAACCGGACTGGGTAATGGCCTCCTCCGAGAAAGCGTCAATGGTGACGGGCTCGTAAGCCTGCGCGTTGACGAATCTGTTGTAGGCAATCTTGACGGAACCGTAGTCACCGGGGAGACGGGCAATCTGGTCCGCAACGGCGGTAGCGTCCGCGAAGGTAGGAATGTCCTTCCCGATACCGGCAAAGCTGAGCTGGATGTTCTTGGCATTGCCTCTGCTCAGCTGCGACTTGCACTTCTCGCCGAGGATGACGAGCTCCGTGTCAGGCTTCTCCAGCAGGACCCTGCGCGTGTACCTGGACAGACCCGAGTGGATACCACCGCAGAGACCCTTGTCGGAGCTGCAGATGATGAGGAGGTCCTTCTTGCCCGACTCCTCGAGCGGCTTGGTCTCGGCCTGCTCGAAGACGGCGTTGGAAGCCTGGCCGTAGGTACGCGACGACTCCATGGCGCGCTGGGCGCGGGTGAGCTTGGTGGAGGCGACGATTTTCATGGTCTTGGTGATTTTCTCGATGTTGCGAATCGACTTGAGACGGTCCTCGATCTCACGCAGGGTGGCATAGTTGGCAGCGGCGGCGACATTGACGGTCGCGGGGCTAGCAATTGGACGCGCAGAGTCAGTATCTGATGCCAATTGCATCGAATCGAGGACGGAGCGCAGGGCGGGCGTGGGCGCGGGCGATCGGAAGGCCTACCGGGCGACGGCCGCTTGGCCAGCTCGCAGAGCCGGGCGGGCAGCTCTCGAGAGCATCATTGCGGCTGGGAGAGAGCGGAGGGCTGGGTGATGAGCGGACGATGCGAACCGACGTGGGCGTGGTGCTCCGGATGGTCGGCGGAGAAGATGTTGCGCTCTCAACCTCACGGCGAGGTTGCGGTGATTCGCTAGTGCCGTGGCCACGTGATCAAGCCGGGCCAGAATCGAAGGGTTCCTCTTAAGCTCCCTTTGTACACCCGCTCCCTTCTCTTCGCTTTCCAGTGTGCACTTTTGCCCGCTGCGGTCCGCCATCATCGCCTGCCTTCAATTACCCGTGTCCGCGCGCGTCGGCCTTCGCTGGCTCACGCCCACCACTCTCCCCCAGCCAGCAACACTAGGTTCGCGCATCTTCGCCAGACTCGGTGCCACTCAGCGGGCTGTCGCAGCTGAGCGCAGACTCGGATTCCCTTTCGCACGATTCCCCGCCACACGTCGCCCGCCTCGCATCATGTCCTCCTCCGACAGCGACACGCCCCTCGTCAAGGGCAAGGCCAACGGCGGTACGTCACGTCCCGTATCCACTCGTTCGGCTGAAATGCGCCGGTGGCACCCAGTTTGCTCCCCTCATGCGCCACCTGCTTTCCACGCCTCCCCTCACACCTGCGTGCCCGCTTGCACCTCACCTGCCTTTGTTTGTCTTGCCTCCCTGCATTGCTGACTGTTGTCGTCCTCCCAGCCATGTCTGCCCACACCATACCCAAGAGCGTGGACACCATCATGGACAAGCAAGTGCCTTCGAACGGTCAGAACGGTCAGCTCGAAGTCGACATATCAATACGCAATGGCCCCGTCCGAGAAATGGACATCGACGAGCCGAACGGTGTCGCCAACGGGAAGCGGAAGCAGCGCGCGAGCATCAACGGGAAAAGCTACAAGGAATCCTCCAGCTCAGACGAGGACGATAAGCCACTGGTTCGTCCCCCTGCATCCCATCTGTGCGCTTCACTTGCGCTGATGTCTTCTACAGAGTAAGCGGCGCAAGACCTCGTCCCCCAAGGCGACTTCAGCTTCAGATTCCGAGTTGAGCGACGTACCCTTGGCGAAGACGACCGCAAGGCAGCAGCTGCCCCCGAAGATCAAGCCAGCGGATGTAGGCGAGTCTTCTGACTCCGACATTCCTCTCGGGCGAAAGCTTGCGGATGAAAAGAAGCACATTGAGCAGGCTGCTGAGAAGGAAGCCAAGGCTATCCGCGCGGCGGAAAAGAAGGCGCCCGCCAAGAGAAAGCCCCAGAAGGTGGAAAGCGAGAGCGACGATGACGTTCCGCTATCGAAGAAGAAAAAGCCGGTTGCTAGAAAGGCCAACGGGGTGAAGAAGGAGGAGTCTGACGACGACCTCCCTCTAAGCAAAAAAGCACCTGCTGCTAAGAGAGGCAAGGCGAAGGTGGCCGAACCCAAGAAGGCCACCAAGGGCAAAGCTGCCGCAAAGAAGGAGACGGACGACGACGAGGAGGCTGATGCTGAGGAAGAGGAGTACAAATGGTGGGAGGATCCGACCAAGGGCGACAACTCCATCAAATGGCAGACACTGGAGCACAATGGTGTCGTCTTTCCGCCGGAATATGAGCCTCTTCCACAGAACGTCAGGCTCAAGTACAACGGAATCCCCGTCACCCTGCACAAGGACGCCGAGGAAGTTGCCACTTTCTTCGGATCGATGCTGAACTCGACCCACAACGTTGAAAATCCCACATTCCAGAAGAACTTTTTCCACGACTTCAAAGAGGTATTGGACAAGACTGGTCACGCCAAGGGTCCGGACGGCAAGAAGATCAAAATCGAAAAGTTCGACAAGTGCGATTTCAAGGACATCTACGAATACTACGCGGCCCAACGCGACGCCAAGAAAGCGCTGCCCGCAGCGGAGAAGAAAGCTTTGAAAGCAGCAAAGGATGAAGCTGAAGCGGCCTACATGTTTTGCCAGTGGGATGGTCGCAAGCAAAAGGTTGGCAACTTCCGCGTCGAACCGCCCGGCTTGTTCCGTGGTCGTGGTGAACACCCGAAGACGGGCAAGGTCAAGAAGAGGGTTCTGCCAGAGCAGATCACGCTCAACATTGGCAAGGATGCGAAGGTTCCCCCACCGCCGGCTGGTCACAAGTGGAAGGAAGTCAAGCATGACCAAACAGGCACCTGGCTCGCCATGTGGCAAGAGAACATTAACGGTGCCTACAAGTACGTCATGCTTGCCGCGAACTCCGATATCAAGGGCCAGAGCGATTTCAAAAAATTCGAAAAGGCGCGAGAGCTCAAGAAGCACATTGATCGCATTCGGAAGGA
Organism: Diplodia corticola; assembly: GCF_001883845.1. Taxonomy (NCBI): domain Eukaryota; kingdom Fungi; phylum Ascomycota; class Dothideomycetes; order Botryosphaeriales; family Botryosphaeriaceae; genus Diplodia; species Diplodia corticola. The sequence goes on along the minus strand of NW_017971559.1, from coordinate 6,283 downwards.
TTACACCCGCGACCTCAAATCTGAAGTCATGGCAGATCGCCAGCGTGCCACGGCTGTTTACCTCATCGACAAGTTCGCTCTCCGTGCCGGAAATGAGAAGGGAGAGGACGAGGCAGATACCGTTGGCTGTTGCTCGTTGAAGTATGAGAACATCACGCTGAAGCCGCCGAACACGGTAGTGTTTGACTTTCTCGGAAAGGACAGCATTCGCTTCTACGACGAGGTCGAAGTCGAGCCGCAGGTGTTTAAGAACCTGAAGATTTTCAAGAAGGCGCCCAAGAAGGATGGCGACGAAGTCTTCGATAGACTGACCACTTCAGGTCTGAACAAATATCTCAGCACTTACATGCAGGGCTTGACGGCAAAGGTTTTCCGTACCTACAACGCCTCATACACCATGGCAAGGCTGCTCAGGGAGATGAAGTCGATCGGAAGCATTGCCGAAAAGGTCAAGGATTACAACGAAGCCAACCGGAAGGTTGCCATCCTTTGCAACCACAAGAGAACTGTTGCTGCCAATCACAGTAATCAGATCGAGAAGATGCAGGAGAAGATCAACGGTCTCCGGTATCAGCAGTGGCGCGTCAAGCAAATGATGATTGACCTCGACAACAAGATCAAGAAGAAGAAGGGAGCAGAGTACTTTGAGCTCCCCGAAGACCTCACTCAAGAATGGGTCGAGCAGCATCAGCAGGCACTCGTTGAGGAGCAGCGTGACAAGATCAAGAAGAAGTTCGAGAAGGAAAACGAGAAGCGGGTGGCCGATGGTGAGAAAGAGATGAAGGCCAAGGAGCTCCAAGAACGTCTCGAAGTCGCAGACGACCTGGAGAAGAAGTTCAAGAAGGAGAACAAGACGAAAAAGATTGAGGCTGAGGGCAAGGGCGTCACGGTGGACAAGCTGGAAAGTAAAGTCGAGCAGTTACAGCAGCGCATCGAGACGGCGAAGGTGCAGCTGGAGGACAAGGATAACAACAAGGAAGTTGCGCTTGGCACGTCTAAGATCGTAAGTGTGGCTGAGATGTGCCGGGAAGATGGCTGTACTAATGCTTGGTGTAGAACTACATCGACCCGCGCCTCACGGTGGTGTTCTCCAAGAAGTTCAACGTGCCGATTGAGCGTTTCTTTTCCAAGACGCTGCGCGAGAAGTTCGACTGGGCAATCAAGTCGGCCGGTGAGGACTGGGAGTTCTAGGGGCCGGCACAGTAGCACAACCATCTCTTCCCAGTTTTAGCTCCCATTGCATTCCTTTTTGCTTTATCGGCGTCTGGTGCAGGGTAGAAGGCTTGCAGTTCTCACGCCGCCGGCTGCTATTTTTCCTGAGATCTCTTGAAAAGGCAAGTGGTGTTTTGGTTTTTCGACGGGCGTGCGGCAGCGTGGACCCTCGCTGCAGGGGCACGGCTTGGCCCTTGTGCGGCATCTCTTGAAGCGAAGGCAGGTGGGGTAGGCCTGCATTGGGCAGGTGCAATAAAAGGATGGCATTGCATCTGCATAGCGGCCGGCAAGCTACAGCCGTCGGGGCGTTTGGCATGGAGCGGTTCATTGGGCTCTCAGCGTGGTTTTTGCGAGGGATTCGGAGTGGCAGCTCTCCACACTGGGGACCCGGCGGCCGCTCATGCAGGTGCGGGACGATCTCTGTGTGTGCCACTGACGGGTCACTGCAGGCTGGGTGTGCCTCATCTGGCATGACATATATAGAGAGAAGCTAGGAACAAAAGTTTCAGTGGGCGTGCATGTCTTTGGCAAGTGGCGTGCAATCTGGGCATGGTCGCGCGGAGGGGGAGATGGCGCCGCCACCGATGACGGCCCTCGACGGGAACGGGAAAACCCAAAAAGCCGCGCATCGCAGGCGTGCAGATCGATAGGGCTTTTTGGAATGCCGGCCAGGAGGCGCATGCGGGGCGCGAGGACAGGGCCCCGTCGGGCGGGCACCTGGGGCCACGCAGGCAGGCAGGCAGGCAGGCAGGCAGGCGGGCGGGCAGGCGGGCAGGCGGGCAGACCCTCGCCGGGCGGCGTCTGGCGTCTCGCACACGTCCGGGCCTGGGGCGCGATGGCGCAATGGCGAATTGCGTGCAGCGTCGGATCCTGAGAGTCGCCGTCGACGGAGAGGCTGGCCGGGGAGCGGGAGTGCCTGGCGCAGCGGCTCACCTGACCCTGTTATCGGCGCGTGCAGCGCTTGCGTTCTGCTGGGAAGATGGCTTGAGCGTGCAGAGGTGTGCCTGAGCGCGGCGGCGCCCCGCTGCGACGGCGAGGGCAGCACACGCCGGGTCGCACAGAGGGCGCGCAGTCGCAAAAAATGAAGCTTAACGGGGCTGCATGATCGGAGCTGCATCATCGCCATTTGGCGCGGCCACTGGGAAATTTGCTGATCTGCTGCCCGTGAGCGCAGCGCGGCCGGTCATTAAAGCAAACCTGCCCCCCGGGCTAGCAGGCAGACAGCAGGCCAGCCAGTGTGCCCGAACAATCACATCCCTCCCCCTCGCCCAAGCCCGCACCGCTCCCGCGCTCTCCTCGACACCGCCCTCCCAGACCACGCCAATTGCACCGCACGCCCACCGCCCACTCCCGCCCAGCCCACCACGACCGCTCTCCCAGCTCGCGCCCTCTCGCCCCAGCACCGCTCCTGCTCGCCCTCGCCCAGCCACGACAGAGCCCGACCATCACCATGGCCGACCCCGCCGACAAGCCCTCGGTGCTGATAATCGGCGGTCTGGGTGCGTAGCTCGCTCTGCTCCCGCTGCCGGCCACGGCTAACTTTTGCAGGCTACACCGGCCGCTTCCTGGCGAAGCACCTCCACGACGCCCAGCTGGCCTCGGACGTGCGCATCGTCGACAAGCACCTGCCCGAGCTGGCATGGCTGGCCCCCGAGTTCGCCGACGCCTGCTCGCGCGAGAAGTTCATGCAGGCCGACGCCTCGCGCGAACGTGAGTAGCCGCGCGCCCTGATCCCTCCTCCCCCGCCGCCCGCTAAGCCGTGCAGAATCCCTCACCCGCATCTTCGACCGCGCCGACGGCAAGCAGTTCGACTATGTCTTCAACTGCGGCGGTGAGACACGCTACTCGCAGGAGGACGAGGTCTACAAGATGCGCTCCTACGCCCTTTCCATGGCCGTCGGCGGAGAGGCCGCCCGCCGCAAGGTCAAGGCCTTCGTCGAGCTCAGCACCGGCATGGTCTACAAGCCCGAGGCGCCGCCGCGCAAGGAGACGGACAAGTTGAAGCCGTGGCTGAAGATGGCCAAGTGGAAGCTGCAGGCCGAGGAGGATCTGGCCAAGATCGAGGGCTTGAACCTGATCATCATGCGCCTGCCGCACGTCTACGGCCCCTACACCAGCAAGTTCCTGGCAACCGCTCTCTGCATGGCTCGCGTCTACCAGTCGCTTGGCAAGGAGATGAAGTGGCTGTGGAAGGACGAGCTCCGCTCCAACACGGTTCATGTCGAGGATGTCGCCCGCGCGTTGTGGACCGCGGCCGATTGGTACCACAAGAAAGCAGAGCCGAAGCCCAAGCCAGCCATATTCAACGTCGTCGACCACACCAACACCTGTGAGTACCTCCCCGTCCCTCAAGAATCTGCTGCGTTGGCAAGCGAAAAATTGCATTGGACTCTTGCCCCACCCGCTCGCGCTCGTCTCGAGCAATGCCGGCGCACATGCTTGGCGGTCCGGCCATCTGAACTCCGCTTCTTTAGCGTGTTCTGTGCTTTGCGTTGTGCACCGCTGCTCTGTCTTGTGCCACAGGGTCCAAGCAAACCGCGTTCGCGTTCGGCATTGCTAATAGGACCGTGCGTACAGCTCAAGGAATCCTGGCAAACTTAATACACGAGACCTTCAACATCCCGACCGGTTTCCACGGCACCCTTATTTCCGCGTTTGCCCGTTTGAACCTAGAGCACGTCGTCGACGACGTCAACGATGAGACACTCGATCCCTGGGCGGAACTGCAGGAGAAGGCTGGCATCTCCAAGGCTAACCCCAATCCGCTGAGCCCCTTTATGGAAAAAGAAATCCTCAAGGATACCGATCTCAGCATGGACGGCAGTCTCTTTGAGCAAGAGACTGGATTTGAGTAAGTCTAATGCTTGCGAGACGAATCAAAGGGGGCTGCGAAACTAATGGGCCGGTGTGCAACAGATACAAGCACCCCATCCTCACAAAGGACAAGCTTGAGGACGTCGTAGAAAGTTACAAGCGAATGGGCTGGTGGCCATAACAGGCTCGCCTGACGACAACCGAAATCCTTTCCTGCTGACTTGACATTTGCTCGACGCTCATACAGTGGACGGCTGACCCAATTACGAATGCAACACATTGACCCGACGTCCTTCGATAAAATCCCAACCACCTCTCCAACAATTACTCATCCGACCTCCCTTGCTCTTGGACAAGCTCATACAGCCAACGTCAAACCCTCATTTACCAAGATACCCCTTGCGCGAGCTCCAGACATCTACATTACAACATTCAAATCCGAACGACGAGACGGCCTTTTATTACCACTTTGCACCTCCTGAAGTCCTCCCAGACTTGGAGTCCGATCCCACAAGAGGGCTTCCGTTTGTCCTGTCATACAACAAACCCCCAGTTTGGCAGCAGTGGGGACATTCGTGCTCGAAACTCCCCTGGAGCCGAGAACGAAGGTCCACTGCACTCTTACTCTCCCCCATCACCAGGTCAGCCGCGCCTCCGGCATGCCTTGACGTGTGTCCGTGGTGCCCCCGGGGTGCAACTTGGCCAAGATAATTCAGACATTTGGACTCGTTGCGCCTCAAAGTCAGCGAGAACAAGAATTGGGAGTCGCACACTTCATCTCCCCCCCTCCTTAGGCCGGCTCATTTCGAGCATGGTAGAGATGGGGAGGGGGTGCTGATGAGGGGGCTTCTGGCCATTTCCGATGTTTTTGATCATTATTTTGGATGTGCCGCTTATCGTCGGAAGTATCTCCAGCTATCAGCTGAAAAAGAGTCAGGGATGCTTTTTTTGCCTGGCGAAGAGCGTCATGGGTGTGGTGGCATTCTCTGGTTTGTGCATAATATCGGAGCGTTCTGTTTTTGCCATGTGCGCGCGCGTGTGTGTGTGTGTGTGTGTGTGTGATTTCCAATGCCCCCCGCCGCGTGCTCTGGCTGCTACTGCGTCATGCCGTGTGTTGTTTTCTTTTCTATCTCTTTTGTTTTCCTTACCATCTCGAACCTAACCAGCGCCGTCGTTTTCGGTTACTACTTCCCGATTACGCTGCTGCTGCTGCTGTTGTCTATCTCCTGCCCGATCTCTTTAGTCGTTCACAATGTCCGAGAGCCTATATAGTTGGAAAGAAAGGGAAGGATTGTCGGGAAGGGGTAGGAAGGGTTGTACATACATACATACATACATAACATTTTAGAGAGACGATCTCCGGGAAAAAGAAAGCTCGCGGGCGGGGGAAAATCGAAAAGGAAAGAAAAGTCATAGCGGGATCTCGAAAATACTCCTCCTCCTCCTCCTCCTCCGCAGTTTGGTGACGAAAAAAAAAAGAAATTGGCCTACGGCGATCCTTTTGTGTGTGTGTATGTGTGTGCGCAGATGAAGCAAGTATGCCGACGCAAAAAGTGAGGCTTAAACAACGGCATGCATTTTTCTTCACAAGTAGGCAGCTAAAGCGGATATCCGAATGTAGATGGGGGGGGGAGCATCAAAACGCATCCAGATGTAGTATATTCCGCTACCCACACAATGTAGGTGAGACACGATTTCTTCCGCCGTCCCACTGTGCCGCTCTCCTTTTCTCCTTCTTTCTCTCTCTTCCTCCTTCCTCTCCGTGCTGCCGCCGTCGTTTCGCGCGCGCGCTGGACTATATGACGATATGACGATATGACGATGACGATGACGACCACGACGACGACGCCGAATGACGGTCGTTGCCGATCATCCAGCAGCTCCAATTTCTAAGCATCGTATGATACATACGACCGATTGCGGGGTGGG
>NW_017971559.1:0-303 GCF_001883845.1 Diplodia corticola | reverse complement strand
GGGGGAGGGGAGGGGAGGGGAAGATGGTTTATTTCTTGTTGGACGCGCGCGGGAAAAGAAATTCCCATGTCGACCCGTTTTGACAACTAGCGCGAGCGAAGCAGAAGGGGTGCACGTAGCGCATGGTCGGCCGAGAGGGGGGGGGTCTTTGCGCCAGCTCCTACGGCAGCTCACCCAAGCTCCACACGTTTTTATGGTTGGTTGGTTGGGTTGGGATGGGTTGGTTGGTTGGTCGGTTCGATTGTCTGTCGTTTTTTCCTATTCGGGTAGATGTAGGGAGGGAGGGAGGGAGAGATCAGACGG